>NC_058044.1:15872205-16172205 GCF_020085105.1 Siniperca chuatsi
TTTAGTTCATGTGAGACACCTGTTCATGTGTTCATGAGTGTATTTATGTCCTCGTGTGAGTGAAGAGTAACAAGACACGTGTCTGCATGTGTGTGTCACTGACTGCAGTAAATTGAACGTGTTTGTCTTTTTGATGTTTTTTTTTTGTTTGTTTTTTTGCTGTATTCTAAGCTGCAGCTTAGTTAAAGTGGCTGGAAATTAAATCTCTGTAAACCCCAGTGCTCATACTCACACACACACATCCATCACTCTCTCCTTAAAAGCAGAGGAAGAAGGAGGGGGTGGCGGGAGCGAGGGAGAGATGAGTGGGAGAGATGAGAGGAGGAACAGAAAGCTCTGAGGGAAGCGGAGGTCACTAGTGCCCCCTACAGGTTGTTTAAGCATTTATAGCCTCTTATACCTGAGTTGGATGGATGTTCAAAGCAGACAATTGAATTGTGTCTGGCTCTCTGGATTTGTGGATGCTTGTCAGAGGAAGCTTTTTTTTGTGTCACTGAGAGATGAATAGAGACAGCCGATTATATTTGGCAAAGGAGTGCTCTGTGTGCACGGAACTCAATTTTGCAGATGATCTGTCTGGTTCTGAAGTTCCCCTGCTGCATTTTGGTGATTACATCAAGTACTTGTGCTGCAAAGCAAGTGGCTCTGTGACAGCTTGGCTTAACTCTCTGCCACCTTATTTCTCTTTCTCTCTTCTTCTCTACATCTCTCTCTCTCTCTCTCTCTCTCTCTCTCTATACAGTGATCTCAGTGAGAACCAGATTCAGGGGGTTCCAAGGAAAGCCTTCAGGGGAGCTGTGGAGATCAAGAACCTGTAAGTGGCACTTGGCAATACTTTCTGTGTATGTGAGTGTGGCGTGTACGCATGCATTTGTGTGTATATGCGTGCACATCTGTCACTTGCTTTTCAGTGTGTTTGCAAATGTGCACAACCCCCATGTGCCTGTGCATCAATATTTCATTGTGTTAAATGTCATGTGCCTCCTGCTTGCCGTATTGACCGGCACCGCTGCTCGTTAGAAGCTCTGTGTGTGTGTGTGTGTGTGTGTGTGTGTGTGTGTGTGTGTGTGAGAGAGAGAGTGTGTGTGCGTGTTTGTGTGTGTACTATGGATGTCACTGGCATTTCTGTTGTTTTTTCTCTCTTTGTTTTGCCTGAGTCATAGTTATGATGATTGAAGATAATTGTTGGCCATTTATTTCACAGGTAAACTAATTGCCCAGCAGTAATTCTAGAAATATTTCAATGATTTTGCCGCATCCTGGGTTATTTTCCCCACATTAGATAATTTTTTTGAAATGCCTTGCAATTATTGTAAAAGGACAGTGTGTGTGTGTGTGTGTGTGTGTGTGTGTGTGCATTAGCATGCGGGTGACAGCACATGATTTACTGTCCTTATGTCTTAATTAAATTGTTTCAGCAAAGCGATTCTGAGAAAAAGGGGGAGAGGTAAAAAGCAGAGCAGCGCATACAAATTAGATGTCAGATAGAAGAGAGCAGGAAACGGGAATGGGTACAGAGATAAATACATTGAGAAATACATCTACCAAGAACAATGAGTTCGGGAGACAGATCTAAAGCAAAAGAGAAAGTGATTGAGTGCGAGGGAGACAGAGAGAGGTTGTTGATGAGTTGGCCGGGGGGAATTGATGCATTTTCTTCTGTAGCTGTCTGTCTGGCTTGAATTTCACCTGAAGATATACTGTAAGACACCTTTACATCTTACAACAGCTTCCTTTTTTCTTTCTTTCTTTTCTGTGTGTGTGTGTGTGTGCAGCCAGTTGGACTACAACCACATCAGCTGTATTGAAGATGGCGCTTTCCGAGCGTTACGTGACCTGGAAGTGCTGTGAGTACTTGTTTATTCAGTCACCCTGCTAACAATGGCAGAGCATTGGTGAATGATGAACACTAACAGTAGTGGGAGGAGGAACAGCTAATATCCTTGTTGACCTTTAAAAGACTGCATTGCCTGTGCAGCTCCTGAAAAAGGACTGTTACATATATATTCAGGAATGACACTTGCTCACGGAGCATCATTATCATCTTATAATTAATTTAGTTGATCAACACAATAAAGTAAAAAAAAAACACAATATCAAATTTACAGATAATTTTCTGTGTATGTAAGTAGATGCACAAGGAGTAGTGTGAATACTGAACTGAGTCACGTTCACAAATTTGTGATTTTCCTTGAGAAATGTCATTGAATGTACATGTTTGTGAGTCTAATCTATGCTATTTTAACATACTTTACAGGTTTTTTATATTATTATTTCATAAATTACAGTCAAGAATTTTTGCTGAAATGCTCATTTTGTTAGCTTACTAAAAAAACACAGTTGTGCCTGTTTTCAGTGTCATTTCTGCCAAGATGTGAAATATTTGCTGTGACTCACTGCAAACTGTGTTTGAAGAAACAAAGAAGGCTAAGATGGTTTTAATCAAATGAGATAGCAGATAAGAGAGCTAGTTAGCAAGTAGATTCTGTAGGGGTGAGTGACAGACAAATCTTAGTAGTTATCAACTTACGTAAAAGACAGTTTAGTTTTACCATTTACCACTAAACAGAATTAGAAATTACACTGTTTACATGACACCCAGTCTAACTTCCATCCCCTACTTTGCTGACTAAGCACTTCTCTGTGCCTGTGTACAATAACCTGTGGCTGCTCTTTTCTCTCCTCAGCACCCTCAACAACAACAACATCAGCCGACTCTCTGTGGCCAGTTTCAACCACATGCCGAAGCTCAGGACCTTGTAAGTGGCACCACCAAGTATTTGGTACACATTACCGCCCCGAGGGGAAGGATTCCTCTCATTCGTGCCAGTTGTTACAATTGATCGATCGATCTGTACTTGCACCTCTCCCTCCTCCACCCACCCTGCTCCTGTCTTCCCCGTCCTCAAATCTATTATTTCTCCTCTTCCTCCCACCCACCTGTTCTTGTCACTTGTCTGCCCCCCCTTTCCTGTTATGGCCACATACTCTCCATCCCCTCTTCTCCCTCCTCCCACCTCCTCTCTCCCGCAGTCGCCTGCACTCCAACAACCTGCAGTGTGACTGCAACGTGGCCTGGCTGTCAGAGTGGCTGCGACAGCGCCCCCGTCTGGGTCTTTACACGCAATGCATGGCCCCGCCTCACTTGAGGGGGCACAATGTGGCTGAGGTGCAGAAGAAGGAGTTTGTCTGCACAGGTAGGTTGAGTTGACATATTTGCCCCTATTTCGTGACTTACATCCGCTTGCTGTTTTACAGTGGCAAAACCATGTGTCCATTTGTCTCGTTTGCTTTTTCTTGCTGTCTTTTGCTCATGCTTTTCAAGATGGGGACGAAGGCAAGTATTCATCTTCCATTGCATGGCTTGGCTTTAACCCCACGCACTGCACTTACTGAAATATGTACCGATCAGATATTCTGCACAGCACTTAATATGGAAGAGCACAAGATTTTAAATAATACTGTAGATAGACAAGGTCACTATCACATTTAGGGACAGTATCTCTCTCTCACCTGCATACTTTGTTGCCTGGCTGCTATTTCACACTTTGATTTTTTTCACAGAATTCTGTCAGCTTCAGTATCCTTCACCATTGGAATTTATACCAAGCATAACTATTATCCATGGATAATACCGGCCCTCTGTCTCTGTGTAGGTCACCAGTCGTCATCATCTTCCTCCTGCAGTGTGTTACAGTGCCCAGAGTCCTGCACCTGCAGTAACAACATCGTGGACTGCAGAGGGAAGGGACTGACAGAAATACCCACCAACCTGCCTGAAACCATTACTGAAATGTAAGGCACACATATATAAGTACACACGCACACACACACACACACACACACATCTGCTTTACGCTGCATGCATATACATGCACACAAACTCCTGCATCCACGCTCAGTGCAGTGATATTTCTCTTGCTCTTTCACTGTGCTTTTCTCCATTTTCCTTCTTTGTCTCTTTCTACCTTTCTGTTTCACTTCTTCTCTTTCTCTCTGTGCTGTGGAATAAAACCACACATCTGTGAAATGAGAAAGCCTGGTCATGCAGCTCTTCCCTGCTTAACAAAATAATGAAGGGATGAGGGAGAAAGAATTGAAAGATTAATCTGAAGGACAAGACAAATCATATCTCTATCTAAAGGGCAGTATCAAGAAAAGAGGAAAGATTAGAGCCAGTAGATTTAAAGTGATAAGATGAGACTTGAGACTTGGCTTGAGTCACAAAAATTAAGACTTCAGACGTGACTTGGACTAGACTGCTCTGAGACTTGACTCGAAAGACTTGACTTGAGAGCAAAAACATTCAAGTCTCAAGTTCTGGCCTGGAAAAACCCTGGAAAAAAAATAAATAACAGCACTAGGCAAATCTTGAAAATTGAATTACTAGGTCTAACCATTGAACAGAATTTGTGGCAAATGTTTAACAAATCTTTGAATGAAATATTTTCAAATGCTATACCATTTTAATGTTAAGCATTCAGAGACCTTTGCTTTGAACCACCAACCCTGCGACTAGAGGACAACCCGCTGACTTGACTTGGACTTGTCTCGATTGATTTGAGACTTAACTTGAGACCTGCTTTGACAAGACATTGAGTCTTGACTTAGACTTGTCTCATTTGATGTGAGACTTGACCTGAACTTTTCTCAATTGATTGGAGAATTGAGACCTGATTTGTCAAGACTTCACACTTGAATTGCATTTATATCTATTGATTTTAGACTTAACTTGGACTGGTGTCGGTTGACTTGAGACTTGACTTGGACTTGCCCTAAATGAAATTAAAACAGAATATAATACAATACAATGCTCGGGTGTGATCAGTCGAACATGTTAGTAATGAAGAAAGGAGACGAGTGGAGCTGAACAGAAGAGAACAGCAAATGAAATGCATCATTTTTCAAATTCGTCCAGGAGTGTTCTATCGTAGAAAAGGTTTCAGTCGTAGTCATCTGGACACTGTTTTCAGAATCAAGGCGTTTGGCTCCCATCCGGAAGTCATTCACAATTGAGAATGACTTCCGGATGGGAGCCAAACGTCTTGATTCTGAAAACAGTGTCCAGATGACTACGACTGAAACCTTTTCTACGATAGCAAATGAAATACAAATTCATTTAGGGAAATGTTTCACAATCGAATGGTTGGTTTGCAAATCATGTTCCACCGCCTTTCTTGTCACGGTGACTGAACATTTGAAATGTTTAGAGAATGGTTGTTTGGGTCTGTTTTCTCTTTTGTTTGCCCCCTCCCACTGTCTTTGTCTCTCCTGGCCCGGCTTAATTTGTTTGGGCCTGACTGACGCAGAGTCAGACTGGCACTTAATGGAACACTGCCTAGATAGTTAAGGGTGTGTGTGCTTGTGTATTTGTGTGTATGTCTGACTGTACACATGTTAAAGAGGGCAAAAGATCAGAGAAATGTGACAGACTTTGGCAACGGTCATCAAAGCGCCTTATCTGGAAATGTTCCCCTTAGCCAGAGCCCCCGGGAATGAGCAGCAGTCAACGATACAGCAGATATAGCCCTGTGATAGGGGAATGTTAATGTCGCTCCTCAATGGTCTGTGTGTATGTTTGGTTCCAGACGACTGGAGCAGAATGCCATCAAGGTGATCCCAGCTGGGGCCTTTTCTCCTTATAAGAAGCTGCGCAGGATGTGAGTAGATGAGGAGATACATGTACTATGCACCCTCTCACCCATGCAAAAAAAAACTTCTGTTTCTGTCCTGTTTGTGGCTTGTGTTGACCTCTGTGTTTCACTTTTCATGTTTCTCTCTCCCTCACTGACTTTGTCTCTGGTTTTTTGCCTCTCTGTCTCTTGTTCGCTTTTTCTTTGGCTCTGTTCTTCTCAGAGACTTGAGTAACAACCAGATATCCGAGTTAGCCTCGGACGCCTTTCAAGGTCTGCGCTCCCTCAACTCTCTGTGAGTACTGTGTGATATGTTTGTATTTAGATTGCAGTTTACACAAAACACTGCAATGTAGCCCTTTGAAATATTATGAGAAATATCTAACTTCTTAATGTTCTTCTTAATGTGAGATCTGGGAGCACCATAACATCGCTGCAACACAGTGAGCAAGAATGGCAAGAAACACAAGCAGGCAGGCAATCAGAGGGGTTTTACACAAGCCAACAGTTTAGCTATTTTTTTCAAAACCACCTTATTTGGACGAAAAACAGAAAGTGAGCACATCTGCAATAATCCCTCATTGCACAGGAAAGCTACGTCAAGTATGCTAGGTGCAAATTAACCAGGAAGTTGGTCTGTATATTGTGATGGATGTTTACAGTGGAATGTTTGAGTAATAACTGTTCGCTAAAAATGTCCACCAAACGACAATAACAAAAAAAATCCACCTATAGCTTAGCTACTGTAGGCATTGCATGCCTTGCTAACTATTTACCTATAGTTGTAACCTAGCCTTAGCCTACCTCCAAGGCCAAGAGTGAGCATATTATGAGCTAACTACGTTATTATGTGGGGTTACAGGAAGGTTATGTTCAGGACTGACAGATCCACTGTGTGGGAGGCCGTAACTTCAGTCCCGGATGCTAAAACCATTAGAACAGAGTTTAGGCTAACATTAACGTAAGCAGCTCTGTCCTGCTTTTTAATGAGTTTGGAAAAAATTACCCAAAATGACTGCCAGTCTCAACAGTTTAATTAAAAACATTTTTAAAAGAAAGGCAAGAAACAGTAAGTAAAAAGATACTGTTGTTGTAGCAACAAGAGTGAGTTTTAATAATAATAACTTCTTCTCTGTTTCATAAGTTTGGCTAACCTGAGGGTTTGTTTAAAACCTGTCTGATCATCTGACTACTCATGTTTCTTGCCCTGTTGGACTAATCATTATTATGGTTAGAAATAATGGCCAAATCTAACAGCCAAATTTACAAATTAAGAAAACTAGAATTATCTTTTAACTTTTAACCTCGCATTTGCAGTATAATTTAAAAAATGTGCCCGTGTCAAAAATCAAAGTAGTCCAATACAAAGCAAGAATACCATTTTCATAAGACATTTTAAATGCACTTTTGACAAGAACAGTTGTGCTGTTGGCTTCCTCTTCGGCCTGAATATCAGGTCGGACCATCTGCTTTGCGTGTGAAGCTTGGGATGGAAGACAGAGAGAGGAGCAGGAGAGGGAGTAAGGGACGTAGAGTTATTCCATGAAGGAGTTATATTAAGGTCTCGTCTCTCCAAAGTCAATAATTCATAAATGCTGAATTGCTGAATGGAGGCTTCTGCCACCTCATTACACATTCACCACAGAGAGAATGGGACACACACATTCATGCTGACACACCACATACAGCATGGCTTTCACATTAAGCTGCACTGTGTGTTCATTGTGTGTCAGGGTTTGGTTAGAGAGGATGTAAATGAGCCATCAATGCTGTCTGTGCGTGTGTCTGTATGTCTTTACGTGTGTGTGTGTGTGTGGGTGCGCAAAACAGTACGTGCTAATGTGTGTGTGAGACATAAATGAAGCATCCACTCCCAGTATCGTGTGTTTCCCAACCTCAGGTCTCTCAGCACAATGAAATAAAAGCCAATCTAAAACATATGTCTTTAGACTGCCTACATACACAGCTCAACTCAGCGTGGAGCGTAAAGATGACTGATAGCTGTGTGTGTGTGTGTGTGTGTGTGTGTGTGTGTGTGTGTGTGTGTGTGTGTGTGTGTGTGTGTGTGTGTGTGTGTGTGTGTGTGTGCATGCGTCTAAGGTATTTGTTGGGCAAGGCAGTGGCAGTCTCAGTCTTGACCTGTTTGTGTATGTAATCTGATGTATTTATAAAAAGCTTTTCTCTGATAACAGCATACATTACTCACACTGTAGCCACAGCCAGATTTGTGGAGGATGTTTTTTTTTATTGTGACATTTAGATGAAAAGTGTTCATAACTAGTTATAATTTACATCCTTAGTGTTGACATACAGCCAGATGTTGGCACGAAGTCACAGTCAGTGTTTTTACTGGTGGCATTTTATTGGTGTTTTAACTTGGAAGCAATAAAAGAAAAGAGGGATGTATCATTTTTGATTATGGTCTTTCATTTCGGGTCTAATGATTTTCTCTGGATGTTTCTGTGTTCTCTTCGGTAAAGAGCCAAAGTCCCACCCCGTTAGTTTTATGCTGCATTCACGAAAGGTCGGCAGAATTAAAAGAACTGTAAAACCTCCTGTTACTCTAACTTGAGAGCATTAAAGCCTTCTTTAAAGATGGTTACACCCATAATTAGGCTTGTAGTCACACCAGATAAATAGCCTTTGTTATTATTATTGTGTTACAAATTTGGAGTATATACATATTTGGTGAAACCAGAGCAATAATTTTTATTAGTGTTAATACTGGATTTTAATTAGGTGTAACTACTGGTGATGGAGGCTTATTGTATATATTGTTGCTGTCAGACATTCCCCATACTGTACCTGTGACTCAAAATTACAACAATCTCCCGGCTGCTTGTAATTAAGTTCTGTTACAATTTGACATGCATTCACTGGCACACTGGCAAATAATAATGGGAGCTGCATTATCTGAACACTAACAAAATATTAATTTTATGTTTCATAAACGGTACTCAGATTTTCCCATCAGAAACAGATGCTAGTGGAACAGAAGGTAGTGAGCATTTTGGCTCTCTTTACGTGAGTGTTGAGTGTGATGAGTGTTCATATTAATAGTATTACTAGATAATATGTGTGGTCTAATTCATAATGTATTAATGTAGTGTTTGTGTTTCACAGGGTACTTTATGGGAACAAGATCACAGAGATTTCCAAAGGACTATTGGAGGGACTGTTTTCTCTGCAGCTATTGTGAGTAGACACACACACACACACACACACACACACACACACACACACAGTTGTAGTTTCAGCTAAGAGCTCACATCCACATCTCATTGATATTTTGCTGAAAAGTGCTTACCTAAAACATTGTCATCAGAGTGGAGACATCATGATTTAAAGCCATCATCACTGACCTGTAACATTTGAAACACTCATCAAAGAATGACAAAAGGATAAGCCTTCATCCCACATCTCTCTCTCTCTCTCTCTCTCTCTCTCTCTCTCTCTCTCTCCTTTATTCTGTCGCTTCTTTCTTTCAGGTTACTGAATGCTAATAAGATAGCGTGTCTGCGTGTGGACGCATTTCAGGACCTCCACAACCTCAATCTGCTCTCACTATATGACAACAAGCTCCAGACCATCGCCAAGGGGACCTTCTCGTCGCTAAGAGCCATACAAACACTGTGCGTACACACACACACACACACACACACACACACATAGATCACTGTACACACAATGAATAAGAAGGTGTGAAACTTTGAGCAGTAGCTGGCAATCACCATAACTGAACAACTGCAGGACATAAACAAAACTCAATTACATTTTCAGATTAGACTGTAGAAAAAACTTCAGTCCAAAGAAAAACATATTAATGCATTTTGGATTTTTGGGCCCATTTGATGTTTGTTGTTCCCACTTGTTAAAAAACATTTTTCAGCAATCTTAAAATCAGCAGTAAACAGCAGGTTTTGTTGTCAGCTTTAAGAATTATAATAACTATTTATTTTTAAATACACCATTTTGCACTGATGTTTCAAATTACACACAGTGATCTATCATAGAAGAGGTACATACTGTACACTAATTTCACTACTTTCAAGAGCCTCAATAGACTTTCATCTTTCATCATCTACTTTTTGCTCTGTCTCTCTTTGCTATTTAGTGGATACAAAAGGAGGGTAAATTATAACACATTGAAAATAACACACAAACTATCTCCTGTAATGTATAACAGTGTTCAAGTATTCAAGGGTTGAATTTTCCTTCAATAAATTACATTTTACCCTTTAAGGACCCTGCTTCATGAAACATAAAGTTTGATCGTAGACTGATGAACACTGTCAATTTATGTTATAAGATCATAAGAGTTCCGTCAGACAAATAGGTTACAGTCCTGCAAATACAAAGTTGTATGAACATGGGTTTGACATACAGCACCCACAGTGTGTGACTGGTTAAGCTTGATCAGTTGTTTCGATTGAGAAGAATAATGGATGATGGCAGTATAGAACGCCACAACATGATTGACGTATCCACCAAGGCTGTTACTATATATATCAGCCCACCTCAGAGTGTATTATCATATTTACAATCAGTGCTGGGCAGTAACACATTACTTAGTAACATGTTACAGTGATTACTTCTTCAGTAACGAGTAGCAGTGAAGACCTACTGGAAGCGAACAAAAAGCATGTCATCGCCTTCGCCACTTCTTGATCGTTGCTGTTGGCGTGTCAACGCTTGCAAGCTAGCAAGTAGCTCGCTGGTTTGCAAACGTTTTCCATCATTTTCCATCTACAACATTTTTCAACAAAAGATTTGACTTAGTGCCAAGAAGCACTTCATTTTTGTTTGTATGTGTTGGAGATATTGGAGGCAAGGGACATACAAAAGAGGGACCTTGAACTCAATAACAATAATAATGTCCTCCACAGACATTTATCAACAGCAAGTAAAGACTAAACTTTCTGTCCCACCCCTACGTCACTTTTTCTTTGTCAGTTTTTCACCAAGTCACTACAGAGTTTCCATCGTAATTTGCGTAAAATTATTATTTTTACTTTGCTGGTCAGTCCCACATGGCCTGGAAGCCCACAATGCCTTGCTTGTGTCCCACAGAAAATGAGTAGGAGCGAACTTTGTGTCGCCTTGTGCCACAGTTAGTGTATTTTTGCCGTGAGGTATTACAATTTGAATTTACATTAGAGTTACTCATCCAAGTAACGCTCTGTTACTTTGGCATTTGACGGGCGGCTTGTTAGCCGGATTTGGATTTGTTCAAATGCACCTTTGACGGAGCTGGTAGAACAAGCATGGTATATTAATTATAGTTTTCAAGTAACTTACCTAACGCTGTTAATAATAATAATAATATGAACACTTTCTACAGGACAGTACGGGAGGCTGTGCTTGAATTGTCATCTATATTTTTAATGAATAACGGATCTTTTTTTTGTTTATAGTCAGCTTAATGGATGCTTAGGTTAGGTTAGGTTCACCTTTGCGTTGCGTGGTATGTAAAGTGTAAGTCTTCTTGCTATGGTTACCTGCAGCTTAATATACCGAACTGCATTTAATCTACTGATTAAAACTTGAGGTGACCTTTTTTCATTTTTTTTTAACTTTACTGAAGATCAATTCCAGTGTACATAGCCATACTGTACATACATATGTTATTTAAGTGTTTGAATTGTTCTTTTGGATTTTTGATTCTGGTATTTATCATTAATGTTAAATATGTTTTAAATCAAATAAATAGTGGTTTTCTTGTTGACCATGTACTTTTATTAATAAAATATAATCCCAGTAGGTTGAAAAGATTGACAATAAACATATTTCATTGTTTGTAGTGTCATTAAAGTAGAAGAGAGTGCCCTTTTTCTTTAGATTCACAGTTAAGGTTTTTTCTATATATATTGTAAATGAGTCCAAACTTATTTGATATAACAACAGTTAACAAAATAAATGCTTGAGGTGTCCAGACACATGATTTTACTACACACCTGCCATCCAATCACAAACAAGTATTTTCGGTATTTTCATAGCCACACTGAAGAAACAGAACGTGTTCAAAACTATATGTTGTTCTGACAGCTTACTTGTGTGTTTTTGTGTGCTCCATGTGTCCATGTCTGTATGTGATGTGTGTGTGTGCGTGTATCAGTCACTTAGCCCAAAACCCGTTTATCTGTGACTGCCATCTGAAGTGGCTGGCAGACTACCTGCAGGACAATCCCATCGAGACAAGCGGAGCCCGCTGCACCAGCCCTCGACGGCTGGCCAATAAACGAATCGGACAAATCAAGAGCAAGAAGTTCCGCTGCTCAGGTATAAACACACGCTGTATTGTAAACACATTGATCTGCCCCCAAGATGGTTTCTTTCTGTTTCTGATCATTCACACATGTACAGACTCCTACACATAATACCCAAATTGACACACTGTTCACTGTCCTGTATTGTCATTCTGTGTCTTCCTGCTGGGATTTTCCCTCAGCCTCTCTTCACTAACCTCATCTCCCTATTTTCAGCATTTTCTGGCATCGCTCTATCTCATTTGGCCCCACACACACACATACACACACACACACATAGCCAGTGGGTACTTTCTTCAAGTCTAGCCTTTTGTTCTTTTGTTGTTTTTCACTTTCACTCTCTCTGTCTGTCTCTCCATTAGCTAGAGAACAGTATTTCATCCCAGGTATAGTACATCAAGCATGTGTGTCTGTGTGTGTGTGTGTGTGTGTAAGACACAGTTTGGTCCATCACAGCGGATGCTGCACACTGACACACTCTTAACACTTGAAGTGAGTTGCCTTGACTCACACCTTTTGAATGCCAAGACATTTTCTTGTGGTCTAACGTACACCACAATGCATCACGTCTAACCAGGCACCAGTTAATCACACTCTTGTCCTTGCACTGGGGTTTCAATGGTAACCGTAACCTTGATGATAGAAGGAGGAAAAACAATTGGATTAATAAACTCAGGCCGCTGTCAGCTGGACACTGCATGTGAGACTCTGTATAAATGAAGGTATATCGGTACAGTGATCACAGAGACTATATTTAATCACTTCTTAGCACATCTAATGATAGCTAATGTATTAGCGTGTGTCCGCAAGCATCTGTGTCTGTTTCGCCCACTGCAGAACATCAAAAGGTCACACAGTTACCATGCTCAGAGAGGCGCTGGGAAATATGTAAATCAGACATGCATATGAGATCAGTAGCAGGGCTAAAGGCGATCATTACCACAGCAGCACACAGAGGAGGCATGGTGTGTGTTGGACGAGAGTGAGTGTATCTGTGTGTGTGTGTGTGTGTGTGTGTGTGTGTGTGTGTGTGTGTGAATGTGAATGTGTGTATGTTCACTGCAGTCATTAACTCACCAGGGGGACAGAGGTTTCAAAGCCCAGATACCACATATGGGGCAAAGCTGAATAATTTAAGAACATTTGCGGTTGAAAAGTTGAATAAACATGTCTTATTCTGTGGTACAACCTTGGTATCGCGCCTTAGATCAATACATCTAAAATCCTCTAGTTTATTTTGCATCATGTACCCTATTTCACGGTGTATTATTTTGGATCCTATCTCATATTTCTGTTGTGTCTGGGCGCTTTTATTCTAGTTTTATCTCTCCAACCATTTCTTGTTTTAGTCTAAGACTGGACCTGCTGAAGTGATTGATGTCAAAGAATACACAAAACAAAATAATGTACTTTCACTTGAACTAAAACTGGCTAAATTTTATTGTTCAATGGCATTGCGCTTTTATCTGGCTATGTGTGCTTTTTGTCATCTCGCGATCCCCCAAAATCACGTTTGAATCAGTCGTGCTTTAAGCAAACGAGGCCAGGATGTGTGTTGGATGGAAGCCCCCACCAAATGTCATGTTATGCCAGCACGATTCTCACTATTCACGAGCCATTACCCCTTTAAATGAATCACTGCCTGGGGGACTGCACACGAAAAAATTGCAGCATTTCTTCTCAGTTTTTCATCAGCTTTTTCCCTCCTGTTCAAATAAACGAGTGAAATCCCTTCTTCTTTCTCCTACTGCCTCTCTCACACACTCAGGAGTACACCATGTGGTCTGTAAGTAACACACACACAAACACACACGATTCTTGCGTCAACTCCGAATCCCTCACCTCTCGTTCCCTGAGCCGGCCCCCGACCTTTGACCTCTACCACTGTGACCTTTGACCCCGCCCGACCCCTCTTGTTTGTTTACAAACAGCAACAATCAGAACATTCATAAGATTGACATTTTATTAAACAATGGTTCATGTATTTTTTCTCTTCATGCTGTTCATGTGTATGTTTGTGAGAGTGTGTGTGTGTGTGCCCATGTTTGTTGGTAGACATGTGTGTTCCTAGAAGTCAGGGCTTCTCTTGCCTTCAGTGCTGCTGTAACTCTCCTCCCACTCCTCTAACTGCTGCTCTGTTCCTGCTCTCGTCTCCCGTTATGTCTTTGAGTTTAGATGTCTTTAGATGTTCCAGTCTCTCCTTCTCTTCCCTACTTCCCCTGCTTTTTCTCTTCAGTACTTTCTCTGCCCTGTCTGATCTTGTCCTCTTCTTTTCCTCCTCCCCATTATTGCTCCACTTATCTCTTCATTCATTCATGATACATTTCCTCAAGCCATATGTCTCCTGCTTTTCAGCCCTCATCTTTTCATTTTTCTTCCTTGGATTCCTCCTATTCTTGTCCTTATCTTTACCTTACCTCCTCTCCTTTTCTTCAATCCTCTCCTCTTCTTCTTACCCTCTTCTCTCCTCCTTCTCTTCCTCCTCACCCCCTCCTACTCCTCCCCTGTTCATTTCATCTCCTTCTGATCCTCTCCTCTCCTTTCCTCACTCCTCTCATCTCATCTCCTTCTCATCCACTCCTGCTCATCCTCTCATCCTCATCCTCTCATCCTCATCCTCTCCTCTCCTACCTCTCTCTCTCGTTCTCGTCCTCTCATTTCCTCTCCCCTCCTCTCCCACTCCTCTCCCCTCCTTATCTTCTCCTCTCCTTGCCTCTCCTCCTTCTCCTCCTCCTCAACCCCCCTTCTTACTCCTCCCTACTATAGTATTTGATATCCTTCTTATCCTTTCCTCTCCTCTCCCCTCCTACTTTTCTTCTCATCCTCCTCCACCTCATCCTCTCACCCCTTTCCTACTCCTCTCCTCTCCTCTCCTTCTCCTCCTCATCCTCTCCTCCTCTCTTCTCCCTCTGTCCTTCCCACCCCTGTGTTCCAGCGGAGGAGCAGTCAGTCAGCAGGTTGTTCCTTTGTGCTTGATCTAACCATGTGGCTGCCAGGTTCCTATAGTGGAACATGGTTCTGTCAAGCACCATGGAACGGCCCTGCAAAACCCCACAGCATGGCCAAGACGCAAGAGACAGCAATCTCCTGTCACCCCCCTGCAACCTCTGTGTGTGTGTGTGTGTGTGTGTGTGTGTGTGTGTGTGTGTGTGTGTGTGTGTGTTAGAGCCTTTGTGTCTGTATAGTATGATAGATGACTGCCTGGGTGTGTCTAAGCATTTTTCTGCTATGATCTAATTTGTGATGCTGTTTTGTTTGTGCTGTGGTTTCTAACACTAACAGTTGCTTTGTAGTCTGACAGGACTGAAAAACTCCAATATGTTTGTTCTTGTGTGGATGCGTGTCTGGCTGTATACATGACTTGATGTCTTGACAGTTTGTGTGTGTCTTGTGAACTTGGCTCCTTTTAGGCCGTGATACACATGCAACATTTTGAAGTAATGCTCGTGGGGAATGTTGCATACGATTATAATCAGCTATGTTTTTCGAACATGTTTGGTTCATTTTGACAATTTCCACTCCAAACAAAAGCAGCACAGCCCCTCTGCACTATTTCAAAATTCTTCACTTTGGCCATCCGCTGTGTTTTTGTTGGAACTGGTACCAGTAAACGCTGGGGTTCATCTCTCGCATGATGAGGGCATTCTGTGACGTTGTGCTTGTGTTTGTGACCAGGTACTGAGGATTACCGCAGTAAGCTAGGAGGGGACTGCTTCGCTGACTTGGCCTGTCCCGAGAAGTGCCGTTGTGAGGGGACCACAGTCGACTGCTCCAACCAGAAACTCATCAAAATACCAGATCACATCCCACAGTACACAGCCGAACTGTGAGTTGCACTGTATTTGTCTACTACAAAGTGTATCTGTGTGTGGTATAGAGGAAACCTCGCTTTGCCCTTGTTCTCCTCCTCCTCCTCCTCTATCACTGTCTGTTCTGTTGTTGTCTTTCTTTGTCAATGACCACCTCTTCTCTTCTCTGTTCCTAGGCGTCTGAACAACAATGAATTCACTGTGCTCGAGGCGACAGGGATCTTCAAAAAGTTGCCTCAGCTGAGGAAGATGTGAGTCAGACATGTTGTAAACATAACGGGAACAAAGTGTCACATGTGGTCAAGAAGTCATACTCAGTTCACACAGAGAAAAAAATGTGTATTTCTCTCTAGAAACATTACCCACATCTACTGCTCATTCTATCTTTGCTCAATTCCCTCTTGCTGTCTCTGTCCTTCTCTTGTTCTCTCTACATCTTCTCTTTTGTTTTCACTTTTTACATTCTGCCTTCTTACCGTTCTTGTTCCTGCTTCCCACTCTTTGCAGTAACCTGAGTAATAACCGTATCACTGACATAGAGGAGGGGACATTTGAAGGAGCCTCAGGGGTCAATGAGCTGATTCTGACCTCCAACAGACTGGAGAACATACACCACCGCATGCTGAAGGGACTCAGCGGCCTCCGCACACTGTGGGTACACACACACACACACACACACACACACACACAATTCCTTAAATGCATATGCAATTACATTATCATATCAAGTATGTGTGCAATATTCAAATATGCTCTCACGTACTGTGACAAAGTCCACACAAACATTTAAAACATGTGAGCATGCATAATTCACAGGTTTATATTATCATAAATTATACAGTACATTTAATAATTTGCGTGTGTGTGTGTGTGTGTGTGTGTGTGTGTGTGTGTGTGTGTGCAGTATGCTGAGGAGTAACCGTATCAGCTGTGTAAGTAACAGCAGCTTTGTGGGGTTGAGCTCAGTGCGTCTCCTTTCGCTCTACGACAACCAGATCACCTCCATGAACCCCGGAGCCTTCGACACACTGCACTCCCTGTCCACGCTGTGAGTATACAAACTCTCAGACACACACATACTGTACAAATGCAAATGTATAAAAAGAGAAATAACTTCCACTCCCCTCTTTGTTCTCCAGAAACCTTCTGGCCAATCCCTTCAACTGCAACTGTCACCTGGCTTGGCTCGGTGATTGGCTGAGAAGGAAGCGCATCGTCACTGGTAACCCGCGCTGCCAGAGTCCTTATTTCTTGAAGGAGATCCCCATCCAGGATGTAGCTGTCCAGGACTTTGCCTGTGAAGATGGTGAGCAGATTTACACTTTACACGTGACGCTCTGTAACATCTGCAGCCCTGACAAATTTTGTTTTTCATTTTGCCACTTTTCTGTCATCCTTCCTCCCCACCTCACCACTCCATCCATCTATCCATCTCTCACAGGCAATGATGAGAACAGCTGCTCTCCAGTGCTGAGGTGTCCAGCAGAGTGTTCCTGTCTGGACACTGTGGTGCGCTGCAGCAACAAGGGCCTCACCACGCTGCCCAAAGGCCTGCCCAAAGAGACCACTGAACTGTGAGTTAGAGACCAACACATCGTTTAGTACAATCCAACTGGTTTAACGATTTTACGTGGCTGCCTTACTGAACAAGACATTTTGTCATTATCCTGTGAAAACCATGTATCTCCAAAACGTTTTTCAGCTGTGTGACAATGCATTTTTCAGATTATCCAATGGTAAATGGTTTATGTATCTTAAGAAGTATGAGGATTTGCTCGTATCATAAACAAAAAGTTAATTCTACAGTAATTTGAAATATTTTAAATCACCAAATTTGGAGGTACGTGTTTTTTTTTTGAACAATTATTTGCATTCATGTAGATACTCCCGTACCAGATAGATTCAAATCCAATCCACATTGGCAGCATTTGTTGAAGGATTTCTGGAGAGTTTTTAACTTCTATCACTTGTTCGTCTCATTTAACAGATTTGCGTCCAATTTAACAAATGTAACAATTCCAGCAACTCTGAAAGATGCGTGTCAAGACGAATCCTGCCATTGTAGCATCAATGTTGTCGGCTTCAGAAAACTTTGAATCAATCTTTTAACTTAATGAAGCTCTACTTGGTCAGAAAACATGTGAAAACCCCCACATTAGCGCACAGGCTCAGAGAGACACAAGTACACATACTGAAGGCTCACAGAGGATTTTATTCTTGAAACTCGTCTCAACACACACACACAATCCCACAAAACACAAAATCCCAGATGAACAGAAAATTAAAGCCTAAATTAAACATCAGACAGCAGGCATGGCGCTATTTTCCATCATTTTACTATTTCTTCTGTGGGGAACATGCTTTTTCCAATATTAACAAAGACTTAATTAATACGCTGGATTAATAGCACAATGTCACACAGTGAAGGAGATAGGATCTCAGTCGTGCATGTGTGTACGTGTGTGTGTTTATGAGAGAGAGGGTGGTTATACTATATTAGGATGCCTGTGGGGATATTAAACTCCAGTGTTTATTATGGCTGTAGCAGTAATGACTGCTCACACTGCTGGAGATGAGGAATTTCCCACATGGTTAAATAACTTCATTTTCTAGCTTCTTATTTTCTCTCCCTCTCTTTCCCAAACCTCCTTCCATCTCCATCTTTTTAACCTTCTCTTTTGTTTCCAACCCTCCTCTCTCTCTCTCTCTCTCTCTCTCTCTCTCTCTCTCTCTCTCTCTCTCTCTCTCTCTCTCTCTCTCTCTGTCTGTTTGTCTCTCAGGTATCTGGATGGTAACCACTTCATTCAGGTTCCTGTGGAGCTCTCCAATTACAAACACTTAACACTCATGTAAGTCCATGCACCCACATGACCTCATGACATTATACGCATACACTCAGATATTAATTCACAAATCACGAAGCCAGAGTTTTGCACAATCAAACACACTTTTAATTAGGATCGTGACTTGGCCTGTGTTCCCTGCACTCTGCTTTTAAAGACCAAAACTAACTGACTGGTATTCTAGCAGAGCTCTGTGTTGTATCACTTTTGATGTGACCTTGTTTGGCCCTGATGTGGGCGTGACAACCCGAGCACAGTAGAGTACAGAGAAGTATGTACTGCATATAATCTGTGTGTGTGTGTGTGTGTGTGTGTGTGTGTGTGTGTGTGTGTGTGTGTGTGTGTGTGTGTGTGTGTGTGTGTGTGTGTGTGTGTGTCGCGCGCATTTGTTCACGCATGTGTTGACAGTGCCGCCTGTGTGTGTTTTATGTATCTGTTATTGTTTCCTTTTCAGTGATTTGAGTAACAACCAGATCAGCACGTTGTCCAACCACAGCCTCAGTAACATGTCCGAGCTGCTTACCCTGTGAGTTTGGCTTTACATCAGTCCCTTTGCAATGTGTGTGGGTGTGTAAATGTGTGTGTTAGCGAATGTGTGTGCGTGTGTGTAGTTCACAAAGGCTCAGGGAGAAAGATGTCCTTGACAAAAGGAAAGCAGAAATCGAATAATGAGTTCCTTTTTTTTTGCACTTATTTTTTGTTGAGCTGTCATATAGTCACACATGAATACTGTCCCATGTGGGCCACCATGCAGTAGGTCTCATGGGAACCTATGAATGAGATTTTTTTTTTTCAGTGCAGCATTTTTGAAATCACAAAGCAACTGAGTATGCAGCCTGAAGCAGTGGAAAATATTGTCACCGCATAGCCACACAAGAAAATGCTGACCTCGCACAAACCACTGCAAAACAACTACAATTAATAATAAATAATGCAGAATCAAAAGAAACACAACAGTCAAGGAGTGTAAGTTGGACTGGTTTGGGACAGTGTGGAAAACAGTACATCTTCTATACATCAATAAGTTGTGCCTAAATGTGTCTTAAATGTAGAGTGTGTACCAATGTGTTATGTGTTACTGTAATTAAAGGACCAAAATGCACATAAAAGTCTGATTAACAGGGCAAAAAAATCCCCACTTTGGGTGCAAGATGTTTGCATTTGTGCTTGTATGTGATCACATATGTGTGTGTGTGTCCGACTGGATGGATGTGTTTATGTCGACAAGTGTGTTAAATTGCGTGTCTGTGTTTGCTCAACTGCTTTGCTCAGTAGAATGTAGTCATAAACAGGATTGTGCTCTGAAATGCCACGCTGCATTTTAAGATATCTTGAAAACATTTCTGCATTTGTCGCCATGCCAACATGTTTATTCTGTGCGTAAAGAATCCTGAGCTACAACCGGCTGCGGTGCATACCAGTGAGGGCGTTCGATGGACTCAAGTCTCTCCGTTTGCTGTGAGTATCTGTCACGACACGTGTAAGGTGGTGGATAACTCGCAAACATTGCACAGACAGTCTAGGCTGATGCAGACTTTTAACATCCAAACTCTTTTCTACATTTCTGTGCCCCTTCTTCTCTTTATTCCTCTTTCTCTCGCCCTTTCTTAGGTCTCTCCATGGTAACGACATATCACTGATACCAGAGGGAGCCTTCAAAGACCTGTCATCGCTCTCCCATCTGTGAGTAACATAAAAACACACACACATCACTGTTCATGTTTTCTCTAGGATTGAAGCGTCTTACCTTTTTTACCTTATAGAATTGCAAAATAAGGAAAACACATTATCATGACAAAAGAACCTTTTCTCATTGTCCGAAAGGAAAATGTCTGTTCGGTGAGGCTTGTCCATGAACATATTGGGCTGCCAAAAGTAACTGAGCAACAAACCCATCTACAGCTACCTCCTCTCTCCTGCTCTCCTCTGTTAGATTTAGATTTTGAGTAGTTAAGACTTTACACCTGTATGAAAAATATTCCTGTCCTTTTTCTATATATTGGCAATAGATCCAAATATTTATTATAGAAATTAAAGGGTGGTATATATAGTGGGATACTAGACTACCTTCCTCCTCTGAGCAATCCCCCACTCTTTGTGGCTGCAACAGCAAAACTGGTTTTGTAGTTACTTTCTTTGCTAAATAATGGATTTGGGGGAAATCTGCTAAATTGTTTTACTGCAAAACAGGTTTTACAGCATCAAACAGCCACACTTGGGGCCTAGTCAGACAAGCAGCATATAACACAGGAGATTCTGGTTGAAAATAATAAACTGAGGTAGCTAAGAACTGAATAATTGACTTCATACACTAAAAAAGTATTAACTTTGCTCTCTCTTCAGTTTACTGATGTTTTCTTTTAGCGTGGTATCTCAAGACTAAGCACTCTGTAGAGAGAGCACAGAGATTATATTGGGTGCACACAAGTGATGGGTGGAAGTGAAGGATGATGCACATAACTTGCGTTACCTGCTGGTGGTAATGCCAGTGAGGGAGTGCCTGTGTCCGCCCCGGGGCGCTCACTAGGATCAGCACCACGGATAGCGGTTGTGACAGGCTGCTGCTTTTTCTAGTTATATCCCACTGCAGACCGCTAGTCTAATATTATCTCGACCCTCATCAGAGCTACAAGCCTGGAAATGGCCCTAACTTCCTTTTTGACCACTATAACAGTTCTGTCAGATCTGTTTTTTGAGGGAGTTCTCAAATATTCTGAGCAAAAACATGAATTATGCAGGGAGTAGTAGTCACCCAAAATAAACACCTCCATGAATGTAGATAATATATAACCGTATATGCATAATTTAGTTAAATCACAATACCAAAAACCTAGCAGATATGGCCGAGGTTGGGGTGGTGGAGGGAGCTGTAGCAGCAAAAGGTGTTGGCATGAAACTATCAGCAGAGTAATAGTGAAAAATGTCAGGTTATGAAGGCAATGCTGTACAGCCGCATGAATATGATTGGTTACTAGTCAGATAGTAGCCAAGTAGCTGATGAATGAGTCATTGTGGAGCATGAATAAAGTGTCTTATGCTAATAAGCTAATGCAGGCACGGCTTCCGTGCTCTACCTGAATTGATGCAATGCTCCATTAGTTACCTTTAAAAAATAATAACTCACATTAGACTTTGCTTATTGAGTTATAGAACATCAGCAAAAACTTCCAAGTACAGCAGTAACATACTCTTTTTGACAAGAAGTAACAGTTTATGGGAAGTGTTTTAAGTTTGAGTAATACTACCTCCAACACCGCTGCCAGCATGAGACAGATGCTCTCAATCATCTGCGCCACAGTGTCAGTTATTTATGGCAGAAATAAACCACAGTTTCACGCTTAATTTGACAGTGATGTATAACTCAGTCTGCAAGTATTTAGACAGTGAAACATTTTCTTTTGTTTAGACTCTGTGTTCCAGCATATCAGATCCGAAATGAAACAATGACTCTGAGGTTAAAGTGCTTTTTCTATGTATCCTATTATTATGGCTGAACATTGTTCTCACTCTCCTGTCTCTTTCTGGCTGACAGGGCTTTGGGTGCCAACCCGCTGTACTGTGACTGCCACATGCAGTGGCTGTCAGACTGGGTGAAGAGCGGCTACAAAGAGCCTGGCATTGCCCGCTGTGCCGGGCCCGGTGATATGACCGACAAGCTGCTGCTCACCACGCCATCCAAGAAGTTCACCTGCACAGGTAAACATACACTGTTGCACGCATACAGTATTGTAGCACAGGGATACATGCGCATGCCAGTAGATATACAGTACATATATACAAACACACTTATATGTTGATTAAATGCACTTTATTAGGTGTCCAAAAACAAAAGCATGCACACACACACACACTTTGAGGCCATCATTATGCAGTGCCATAACATATACACACACTTGATGAGGACTCCTAAAGGAGACCACAAGTTGCCATTTATTGTCGCTGTCCAATAAAAACCATGTGTCTCCAAAATGTAAACTTTTCATGGAAAATACAAACAGCCTTGTCTGAACAGTTGTGACTGCATTTTTGATAATTCAGTGAGTTTTTACAGGGTTGCGTTAGCGTAAGAAATAGGATAATTGTCTGAACCCACAAAAAAGCATTTAGTTTATCTGAAAACCTAAAAATCATCAAATATGGAGATGCTGATGTTTTCACTGAACAGCAACAAAATGTTGCTATTTAAATGTATGTAATAATAAAAATCCACAAATTTGCTTGTGACCATGATTGTGGCTGTAACTCATCATACTGCAAAATGCCACTGACTGTTGACCTTAACCTGTAAACCTTATCATATCACATTAACAATGAATACATGACTGAATAACCAAACATGACCTATTTTTAACCTAATCTAACTGACGCACTGTAGAAGTCCCGGGGCCTTGTGGTTTTCTGGTGCCAGGTAAAGTAGCCAATCATATCCGAGTAGTTCCTCCTCAGTCTCTCCTCCCCCAGCTCCTCGGAGACAGTCCCAGCCCAGTTTTCCTTTTCCTTTGAGTCCTGACCAGATTGAACCTCTCTTCTTTTTCTTTCAGCCCTCATGTTGTGACCAGCATTGTGTTTCCCGACTGTTAGAACTTGATGTTCTGTCATGAAATTTGGGAATATGCGTGTCTTCTGTACATGTCATGGCCCTGCAAAGAAAATCTAATTCATAACCCAGTAGCATATCTGCAGCTTTTGGTTTATTACTTCCATACAACTTATAATAATCTTCTTGTGCGCGAGTTTTTAATAGCTTATTATAATACAGGTAAGGTTGTTTTTTTTACTTTTTCCAATACTGATATTGACAATTTATTAATCAAGTTAGCATTTTTTCTCACACATTGACAATATTTCATGATTACTATAGCAGACTATTTTATAATTCAAAGTGAAATGTCAAAAATACATATCAGCCAGTAGGAAAGCCACCATCCTTTTCTGCA
This sequence comes from Siniperca chuatsi, assembly GCF_020085105.1. NCBI lineage: Eukaryota > Metazoa > Chordata > Actinopteri > Centrarchiformes > Sinipercidae > Siniperca > Siniperca chuatsi. The sequence continues at coordinate 15,895,694 of NC_058044.1, forward strand.
GCACAGAAAGTTGACTGCAAGGTTTATGCAGGTCCCTGATAACGTACAGCTGTCTGTGTGTATGTCAACCTATGTATTCTGACTCGTCTTACTCCCCTAAATGTAGAGCATTATATTAAGCTAATTATCTCTCTGGTGTGTATGTTTTGTGTGGGTTGGTGTGTTTGCGTCACACAGGTCCAGTAGATATGAGTATCCAGGCAAAATGTGAGCCCTGCCTGTCCAACCCCTGCAAGAACGATGGCACCTGCTCCAATGACCCTGTGCACTACTACCGCTGCACCTGCCCCTATGGATTTAAGGTACACATACACACAACCACAAACTGGTGTAAAAGATAGCGTCATCAATTTAACACCTGTAATTCGCAGGTGTTCACCTGCTTTTTACACCAGTCTTTGGTTAGGACAGAGACATTTCAGCAAGTGAATATGACCCTTTTGGTTTATCAAATGTACACACAGAGATAGACTATTCCTTCATGAGACTAATGAATACATTTGTGAAGGCTTTGGGTGAAGAGAGTGTTCAAATGTCAACTGGATAAGAGAGTCCTATCTCTAAGAAAATAGATGCAAACATTTGGCAATTATAAGAAGCTGTCGTTCTTTGAAAGCACTAAATGTTTGTGTGTTTGTGTTTGCATGTAGGGACAAAACTGTGAGGAGCCCATTCATGCCTGTATCAGTAACCCATGCGAGAACAGTGGCACTTGTCACCTGAAGGAAGGAGAAGGGAGCAACTTCTGGTGAGAAAAAAAAATGTTTCCCAACCTGTTTATTTTTGGCTATTATCCCAATACAGGTTATGTTAAAGAATCTTTCCAACAATTTTACACACTGATATCAGTTTCTTTTATAATGCTACTGTCAGGGAGCTGTTAAGTCAGAAATGTTCAAATTCTACACATAGTCGCTTTAAACAAATACCAGTTATTTAAACCACCTGTATGGAAGTGACCACAAAAGTGAAAGCACCCCAAATGTCTGTTTTGTTCATAGCATTGCAAAACTGTGTGTGTGCACAAGTACTGTATAATAAGGAGATTTAAGTAGAGCCAGCACGAAGCTCTGCAAGATTAAAAGAAAAAGAAACATTCATGCTCACCTTTGTTCCTCCTAAATAACTGATCAGTCAATATGGTGAAACGGGAAACTTTTGTAAAACCTGTCTGATCAGTTATGTGGTTGTAGCACCCTCAGATCTTAGCAATTAAGTAAAGGGAGTAAATTGTTATCATAACTGATCTGAACAATGGCCACAGCTACAAAAATAAGATCCAGGCCATAAGAAAACTAGAATATTCGCTTCTGTTCACCTAAAAATAAACATATAGAAACATCTACAAAGAGATGTGGTGAACACCAGACATCAGTTACCAGATACTAGACACCAATAAACAATTGAACCAGTGGTTATTGAGAACACGCTAGTGGACATAGCATGTGATCTGTGGACCCTCAGGAGATAATTATCAAAGATAAGTATCAAAGATACTGCTGCACCACTAAAGGCAGGTGGAAATGAGTGTACAGGAGGTAAAGGGCTCAGGGGACCAGAGCTGGACAGCCCCACTGTGAGAATTGCCTTATCATTATTAGGCTGTTTAGTATTAACAGGAGGGTCAATGTTCATCAGGCTTGTCTGCACACTCCAGGCAGATTTTAACCTCCCACACAGACAATTAGACCAGCCCAAGATCACAGTTCCTCCTGTGTCTCTCCCTCTGTCTCTTTCTCTGCCCTCTGTCTATCTTTTCTGATACGTTTTCATTTCAGTCTTCCTCTCCATGTCTGTATTTCCATCTTTGCCGCTTTCTTTTCCTTCTCCAGCGGAGGGGGTGGAATATTCATTGTGAAGAGCTGTCGTTGACAATATAATGAGATATTAATCCACCCTAGTGTGTGCTGCAAGAGCTCTTTATTAGACCCATAATATACCACTCTGTGTATGTGTGTGTGTGTGTATGCAGTAATAAACCTGAGTAGTAGTTACAGAGTTGAGGCACGCTCACGTTAACAGAATAATGACTCTCTACTGGGGATATGTAGATGGAGCTGACACTGCTGTTATGAGCTGCAGGCATGGATAGTGGATGTGTGTGTGTGTGTGTGCATCTTTGTCATCCAGAGGCCCCAAAGATTTCTGTTGACAATGTTCTGTATGCGACCCTACATGTGTTTATCCTTTGATACCTGCTTATGGGTGTGTGTATCTGTGTGTTTCCGTGTGATCTCAGGTGTGTGTGTCCAGAGGGCTTCGAAGGCGACACGTGTGAGATCAACATCGATGACTGTGAAGATAACGACTGTGAGAACAACTCCACCTGCGTCGATGGAATCAACAACTATACGTGCATGTGCTCGCCAGAATACACAGGTAACGCATGTTTTCCTTGAACAACATAGTCAATATTACCTGTCACAGAAACACAGGACCCTCCAGGATAATGTAACCATCCTATATAGGTTTATGTTATGGCCACCAGTATTAAATATTTCAACTTTGTTTCTGAGAAATCAAGTTTGTCCGTCAATTTGGTATGGCAGACGGCTCAAAATACTACAATACCCATGAGCCTCTACCGCAGTTGGCATGGAGAAAAAGTAGAATCTGAAAAGTAGCAAAATTCAAAACACTTCGTTGGTATAGTTCAGAACTAAAGACGCCACCATAGTTGCTGAATTCATTTAAAATTGACCCTAAAACTGACTTGATTTAAGGTGCAGATTATGTTTTTCACATCAATCTCTAGATCTCTAGATTCGTGATTTGATGTTTCTTGCCAAAATGAACCCTGGGAGTCATAGTTAACGTCTACTTCAAAGTATTTTTATGTAACCAGGCTTGTACTTTCGACTTTTCATCAAATAACCCGATATTTTCTAACACAGTCATTCATCTTTTGTACCAATGTAATGTCACGTAATATTGTCTATGAAAAAAATAAATGGGACTTTTACCAGAGGCACCCGAAATAGCTCCTCCCACTTCAGAACTCTTTCCACTGAAATGTAACACTAACTAACACTGGTCTGTTGCTACTTGTTTGTCTGCTTTTGCACTGTGCTAATCATCTCTGACTGCTAACCTTTGTGGCGGTGTTCTCTCTCTGTCTTTCTATGTCTCGCTGTCCTGTGTCTTTTTTTCCTGTCTCGCTCTGCTTTCTATCATCTGTCGTCGGTTTTCTTGTGGTTGCAGCTGCTACCAATGAGGTGGAGAGAGGTTAGTCTGTTCTTCCCTCTCTCCTTCCTTTCTTCCTTCCTTCCTTCCTTCCCTCATTTCCTGTGCTTTATCCATGCTCCCCAGAAATTTGATATTCAGCACCACAGATTTAACATGCTGTATGCAGTCATGCTCCATGTTAGCAGTGCATGTCCTTGATGTTCAAACAGACCGCTGAGTTTGTAATTCGTCCTCTCAGATATCTGGGGTTATTCTGCTTGCTGCTTTATGCATACATGTTATTACCACACTAAAGTCAAAGTAAACTGTGTCATAATAAAGATTTTGACATTAAAGGAGAAGGCTGGTGAGACCAACTCTTCATTAGCTTGGCTCACTATTCACACAGAATTGCACAAAAATATCTGTACAAATAATTGACATATTAATGTAAAATAAGAAACAAAACAGCAAATAAAACATCGGAGCCTAAAAGCTTTATCCACCCACACTGTCCCACCCACCGTTATTGGCACTTTGCATATTTTACAGAAAGTTTAACTTGGTAACCTTTACATACAACTCACCAGTTCTCTTAAAGGCAGCTGGGTCCTCTTTGTTAAAGCCACTTACACATGCAATCAACATTCCTTAAACTAATAGACTGGGAAAAGAAGACACCCACTGTTTGATTATAAAGTATGTGAGGATTTCCATATGAAAATAAGAATCTATTAAGCTAACATGACTGCTTCTAAATAAGTGAGAAGTAGAAGCTCCAAATCACAAACACATCTCCCATCGTTTCACATACACATTGTCATTGATCCCAGAGTGAGAATGTAATTATTCCCAGAGTGGACTCTGTGCTGTCAGGAGTATTGGTTTATTCCCCGATGCCTCATCAGTGATTTGCTTGGAGTTCAGAGTTTCAGGAACGTCGGGATACACACGGGAATATCATCAGGAATATGACATTCGCAGAGATGAGATCATTTATCAGAACAACTGTGTTGGTCCTGGCCACAAGAGAGTCATCCATCATCAGAATACACACCCATACAACACAGACACACACACATTTCTGTGCGTGCAGTGCAGATACACACAGAGATGCTCAATCATAGTGAGATGCACAAGCAGAAACACACTGAGAGGGAGTTGGAAAATATTGAGGTGTTTTATATTATAATTTCACTTTATTTATTTATTATTTTTGTTAATGGTATGCAAAGATGAGATAATCTGTGTGTGTGTGTGTGTGTGTGTGTGTGTGTGTGTGTGTGTGTGTGTGTGTGTGTGTGTGTTTGTGTGTTCCTAGGGGAGCTTTGTGAAGAGAAACTGGATTTCTGCGCTCCAGAGCTGAACCCATGTCAGCACGACTCAAAGTGCATTTTGACCCCTCAGGGATACAAGTGAGTGGAATACACACACCCACATGCATGTGCGCACACACACACTTCCCATGCACATACACATATGCAGAGATGCAGTGTTTTCTTGTTTCTCTCCTGCAGGATTTGAGTACTAACATTTCTCACACTGAAATAAATGAGTTGCTGTTTTTGTGTGTGTGTGTGTGTTAGCGAGTGCGTGTGTGTGGAGGGGGAGTGTTGGGAGTGTGATTTGGGCTCCCTCATAAGGTTTCCTGTGCAGATTTTATCTGAAACTTGCTTTAGTTTCACTCCCTTGCTTGTGTGTGTGTGTGTGTGTGTGTGTGTGTGTGTGTGTGTGTGTGTGTGTGTGTGTGTGTGTGTGTTATTACTATGTGGTTGTACATCCTCCAGATTGTCTGGGTCAGAAGTGAATTGCTAGTGTTAAAATGTCTTGAACACAAGCAGTTATACCCAGTCCACCCACAGGCAGATATAATGTATGTTTAACCAAGAACATCTGAGGGTTAAAGTTCAGTATCAACAAGCATTTCTGTCTCTGCATGTGTTTGTGTGCGTGTACATTTTAGGTGTGAGTGCACTCCAGGCTATGTAGGTGAGCACTGTGAGCTGGACTATGATGACTGTGAAGAGAACAAGTGTCAGAATGGAGGACAGTGCATTGACGCCATCAACGGATACACCTGCGTCTGTCCAGAGGGATACAGGTAAGGAACACAAACATCCCAGCAGGAACTCACATATACTGATCATGTCAAAGTACTATTCTCTTGACCAACAGTATCTTTGATGGTATTGTGCAGTGCATATTGACTTTGTCTTTTAAAACATTTTCCAGACTTAAGTGTCAACATTTCCTTGACCATTGTCTTTAATGTGGCAAAAAGTAGGGTTTTCTTTTTTATATTTGCCAAATCATTGTGTGGTAATGTATTGGGTGGTGGAATTATTTTAAATACTCTCCTCTATGTTGGTGTGTTCAGGGTTTGATTTCCCAACAGTGTAGCTTGTACTTTTTGGCTGCCAACTCTCAAATCTCAGATGTTGAATTGCCCTTGAAAGCACCAATATAGACCCCAATTTGACAGTTTTGAAAAGCAAAAATAAAGACAACGTGTTCACACTCACACAGAAGTTTCAAGTGACTTTTAAGTCTCTAGATGTAAATTTTCATAGCACACTGCATTTAATGGAAAAGAAAGGTTTTTAAGAACATTCTGATTAGGAGCACTTTGGTGTTCCAGATTACTTAGCTGCATCTCATACTTAATGTATCACCATCATACTTATATGTGTGTGTGTTGCAGTGGGTTGTTCTGTGAGTTCTCTCCCCCGATGGTCCTTCCTCGTACCAGCCCCTGTGACAACCATGAGTGCCTCAACAGGGCGCAGTGTGTTGTCATGGCAACGGACCCCCGCTGCCAGTGTCTCCACGGCTACGAGGGCGAGCGCTGTGAGACGCTTGCCAGTGTCAACTTTGTCAACCGCGAGTCCTACCTGCAACTTCCCTCCAGTCTCCTCTCACCAGAGACCAACATCAGCCTACAGGTGTGAGCTTTACAGAAAGTTTCAGCTCATCGTCTAGATGTCCGGCCTGTTTTGGTTCACTCTCATCACTCTCATAGTGTCGTTTTCGGTGAAAAAAGCTCTAAAAACCAACTGTACACAACCTACTCAGCACGACAGACACAGTTAGTGGCTAGCTGGTGAACATACAGTAGTAGAATATTTAGCAGCTGAACAGCCAGATATTGCCTTCAGGACTTGGTAGTGACCTATCCCCAGTTTGTGCATCTCATGTATTAGCATACATTTGGGTCACAGAGGTAACATTAACCATCAGTTTCGCCAGTAGCTATCTTGTGACCCATGCTAATAGGCACAAACTGGGGCTAGTAGAGACCAAAAACAGAGCTAAAAGAGAGTAGATGCTGGATTTGAGTTGGACATTGGAGGTGATGATATGTCAATGTTGTGAAACAGCTTGTTTCTGCTGCCCCCAAGTGGCCCCAAAAAAATGTTATTGCAGGTTTAAGTACATTTTGCTGATGATGCTTATACTTAAGTAGGAGTTCATGACTTTTTACTTGCAATGGGAGTCATTTTACATTGTTGCACTGGTACTTTTACTCACTAAAAGTCATTTACACAAACATCCCGCTGTGTTTTCAGATTGCTACAGATGAGGACAGTGGTGTGTTGTTGTATAAAGGAGACAATGATCACATTGCCATGGAGCTGTACAGGGGACGCCTCAGGGTCAGCTACGATACCGGCTCTTACCCTCCTTCTGCTATATACAGGTACACTCAGTACACACACACATACATACACTCAGTGATGCCACTTTCACATGATGGATGATACAAATGTTTAGACCAACTCTCTCCATTCTCTCTCTGTCAGTGTGGAGACAGTGAATGATGGCAGCTTCCATGCTGTGGAGTTGGTAGCATCAGACCAGACTTTGTCTCTGTCCATCGACGGCGGGCAGCCCAAATCCATCAACTCCATCAGCAAACAGTCCACACTCAACGTAGATTCTCCGCTTTACCTGGGAGGTAAGGACAATGCGTGTGTGTGTGTGTGTGTGTGTGTTTATGTGTGTGTGTGTCTGCGTGAATGACTCACGACAATTACATGATAGATACTTCATTGTTCCACTGCAGGAAAATCTACTTTAAATCTAGCTTTAAAGTAAAAAAAATGACACTATTTGCATATAATTTTCTTCGTGAAGACAATTATAAAGAAATAAGAATATGTTTAGTATATATTTTTGAATAATGCCCCCATTTACATTGTTGGTTTTGTGTGATAAATATATCATAATAAAGGGACATAAAGCAGATTTTTAATTGCTCTCCTTAAATTTGTCTTTGTGTGCTGTTGCATTTTTTTAATATTTACTGGATCACTGCATTGATCATCACACAATATCCTGCAGATGGCCAAAAATAAGAAAATGGTTGTTTTCTATTGGAGCAAAGGCCCAGAAAGACTAACTTAAAATCCCTGACACAAAACATCAAACCACAAGTAACCTTGATGTGCATCATTTGAAATTTGAAGCCCACAAAAACTATCACAAAAATGACCTTTCATTCATTTTAGGAGTTTTGCCATTAAATACAGCCATTTGTCTCACAGAAAGGTACTGAGAAACTAATGCACCCTTTTATCACTGGCTGGCTTGATTACTGCTCTCTGTAGTGGCGTACCCAAGCAAAAGATAGATTTCTGCAGATTTCTCCACACACTGCAGTACGTGTCCTGACTGAGACCAGGAAGAGAGCAAACATTTTAAATTCTTTCAGTTGATGGTTTACAACCGATTAAGTTAAGCTTCTGTGTCCGGTCTTCAAAACTGTCAGTGGACTAGAATGTAAGACATGTTTTAATCTTATGTCACATCTGATCCTCTAGCATGGACATTTTAGTTTTACTATTTAATCTATTGTCTTTTAATATATCCTCTTATGTGACCTTTTATCACTTTGTACCTCTAATCACTCCTTTCTTCCTCCAGGTATGCCAGAACGTGCCACAGTCTCCGGGGGTCTCTCGTCTCTGCAGCATAGCTCAGGTGGACGCAACGGCACCAGCTTCCATGGCTGCCTCCGTAACCTGTACATCAACGGGAAGCTCCAGGACCTGGGGGCTGGGCTGGGGCCAGGGGCTTCAGGCTCTGGGACTGCACAGAGCACCACCAGACAGTGGCTGGGTCACGGGGTGGAGCCAGGCTGCCAACCTTGCCAGAGAGGCGCCTGTGTCCAAGGTGACTGCCACCCAACAGGGCATCGTGGCTTCACCTGTACCTGCCACCCAGGCTGGACGGGAACAGTGTGTGACCAGCAAGTCAACAACCCCTGTGATGGCAACAAGTGAGTGTTTTTTGTGCCACTTTGTCTAAGTGTTGCTGATTGGGTGCTTAGAGTATTGGTATGGGTTTAAAACCACAGTGAGTACAAGGTTTTTGTCCAGGGTTATAGGCTTTTGGATCCAAAGAGGGACTTAGTTGGAAGATTTGTATATGTGTCCACATCTTTATCTTTGCTGTCTCTCCCTCCTCTATCCTCAGGTGTATCCATGGTACCTGCCTTCCAATCAACTCCTACTCCTACTCCTGCCGCTGCCAGCCTGGTTTTGCTGGCGTACTATGTGATGAGCAGGACCAGGATGCAGCTAACCCCTGCAGTCTGTCTCGCTGTAAACATGGCAAATGTAGAGTGTCGGGCCTGGGCAAGGCATACTGCGAGTGTAACGGTGGATATACAGGAGAGGCGTGCGACAGAGGTGAGAAAAACATAGACGCATGTACGCTGGGTGTGTCGTTGTGTATAAATTATTACCTGTGTTTACAGTAAACTGACTCCTCATATTCTTCTAAAAATAATATCTAATGCTTGTAATGTAATTCAAGCTTTTGAATCTAAAGCATGTTTTTCTTAACAGAACCTCTTCTAAGCTTCTGCTTTGCTGTCTGTTACTTTCTCATCAATAGTCTCTCAGCAGTGTGTGTGTGTGTCTAACAGTGTTTAGTGTCACTGCGTTAATGCTGCTAACCCGTTGCTCTTTCAACTCAGCATCTCCTGAGCTTCCTCTTAATCCCTCGAGGGGGATTACTCAGGTGAGACTTTCCTCTCCAGTGTAACCCATCTACACACTGCCCCTGCTTCAACTTGTTTTCACTTCATGCACCATGTAATTTTTCATCTTACAAATCCTGCACAGCAATTTGACAGTCATAATATCTTATTTTAACATGATAAAATCTTATTTTTTCTTATCCAAGATAGGCTCAATTTGCAGTATTAAGAGCATTAAACTCTTTTAAAGGTAACTGGTCTTGATTTTTAAGATACACAATCTATTTGTAACTTGAGCTGACAAGAAACAAGTCTGAAAAGTGGGCTGCATGGTTGTATCCCAATATCGATAGTACATGAAGAAGAATTCATGTCTTGTTAACTTGTTATTTTTGCTGAATAAAAAGATAAATTATTCAGTGTTAGTTTATATAGTTTATTTATTAAGTTTCATGGTTCATCTTTTTGACAAGGTTTAAGGTCAGTGTTTTGTAGTGAAGTTGTACCCAAGGGATTCTTGCAGTGCGTCCCTCATGGTGTCACTTTGTTTCATTTTACTGTCCTCTTTTTGTCCTCTATAATGTTGAGTTATTGTTTAGTTGTCCTCACCATTAAGATCACTGTCATTGTGACGTTGATGCTTCAAAACAGTTAAAAGCGTGGATAACTTGTAACCTTTCTGCTCCCTCCTCATGCATGCAGAGGTGGCCTGCCGAGGGGAACGGGTCCGAGATGTCTACCAGAGACAGCAAGGCTATGCGGCGTGCCAAACCCAGGAGAAGGTCTCCCGTCTAGAGTGTCGAGGCAGCTGCCCGGGGGGAGCAGAAGGACAGGGCACCTGCTGCACCCCCCTCCGCAGCAAACGCAGGAAATACACCTTCCAGTGCACTGACGGCTCTTCTTTCGTACAGGAAGTGGAGAAAGTGGTCAAGTGCGGCTGTACAAAGTGTTCCTCATAAAAAACAAAAAAAGAAAAAAGAGACAACATCCTCGGCAGATTTCCTCCCCTCCAGATATGTTTTATGTTCCTGCCCGCCTTACTTGATCCCCGTCCCACTTGTCCAAGGTCCTGATTCCTCCTGAGAAAACCCTTCACCCTCCACAGCCCCCACCCCCACCCCCCACCACCACAACCCACTCTTTTTTTTTTAAAAACCCTTAAAAAAGGCAAAAAAAAACAAACAAACAAGAGAAACAACTAAAAAAGAGTTTCTTTTCTTGTCAGTGCTGGACTGATGATTGATGCTTCCTCGGTGGGGATGTTGAATTGTATTGTAAAGTACAAAAACAGACTTATTTTTTATTATGAAGTGGAGAAAAAGACAAAAAAAAAAAACAAAACACAAGAGTTGACTTTTTCCTTACATCTACTTCTTTTCGTTGGTCATGATGACTCCAATGGTGTGCCACACTGTCTCTTCCCTGGAGGACGGACCGGTCACTGACGGCTGACCGCCCCCGTAGACTTCCTGCTTCCTGTCTGTGAGTTGTGTGTTTTAGGAGTAACCTTAACTGGTAGTACCATAGACTCACCACTAGGAGGAGCTGCATTAAGGGGAGAAGGAGGGCAGTGATAACCCCTTACAACACAAGAAACCACCACTGTAGTCTGAGGTCAGACCTCCTGAACCCTCTGAGGCTGTGTGCACGATCCAACACATAGCTGCGCTCAAACTTGTGGTATTTTTTACAGCTACTGAACAACAAACACACACAAACATACACACACATACAAATGCTCTCACCTGTAGAAGTTATACATATTACCTGCCAGGTCAAATACACTACTCTCTGTTTATCTACCCCCCAGTCATGAATGACAAGTATTTATTGTATCATAAATACCTGTACTTATTCAGTAGATCCCCTATGTATCAATCTGATTCTTTTAATATATATTAATTTATATTTGTCCTTATTTTTGTATTAAAAAGACATAATCTGTCAAGATAGCTGAACTAACAAAATGGTGTCCTTTATTTTGGTTGAAGAGAAGTTGTTTTTTGATCACTGAAACTATTGTGCTTGCCAGAGACCTTAGTTACATTTAATCTGCAAATGTGACGTGAAGACATTGTATATTTTTGTCGCGTTTCCTGAGAGTTTGTACTGTGCCATTACCAGAAGGTCTTTATATTAGAGTATAAATGTATAGATAATTTCCCTACCTATGTATTTCACACACAAATCTTGTGAGTAGCATTGACCCTAGAAGATGCTTAGAACTGTTTTTACCTTTTTAACAAATTTATGCTTAAAGAATACTGTGACTTTTTCTAAATGAAACTACTTTGTTAGCCCCTTGGTCTCCGACGTTAACATGTTGCTGCTAAGTTTTTGTACCGTAGACTTGGATCCTGATCTGTATGTTATATAGAACTTCCTGCTCCTACTGTATGGGGGCACCTTGTGTAACAGATAAATATGTCCCCCCACCTCTACACATGTGCATTGTGCTTTATATTCCCCCGTTCTCCATCCCCAGACTAATGTCAGTTCCCTGACTGATGTTTGTTTATTAAACACAATATTTACCTCACACTTCTCACCTTTGCTTTTTTTTTGTCGCACTAAGAGGTCCAAGTCAGAAATGTTCCCCCTCAATATACTGAAGAGAGTTATAATTAAAGTTTTGAAGCACAATAATGTGGACAGTATTCTTCCATTATTCTTTAAATATACTGTGCCTAAAATGGAGAATACAGCAGGGACTGTGCAATATGTCTTTATCCTGTAGTTAAACATTTAACCTTCTTCTGCAACATTTTTAATCCAGATCTCATATGCTCCTCCACACTCCCTTAGTATTTCATGCACCCAAGCGTAAGACCAGTTTTTATAGTCCCACTATATTAAACGGTACAACAAACTGGTGATATTATGTATGTTTCTTATTGTCAACAAATTCCATGAAAAGAACAAAAACAACAAGTCATTGACCCCACTTGTTGTCTGTGTAGCCAAAGCCTGATACAGTTTATTTCTTGTGTCACAAACCTCCATTGTTGTCCCAAAACTATTAAAAACACACCAATAAGGCCCACTGTTGCACTGGGTGCATGTTTATTCATTACGATAAACACGGGAACTGTCATTTACTTTGAGTTAATACTGTTGCTGCATACACTCGTTAGCATACCAAATGTGTATTAATCCACAACTTTAAATAGTCCCCAAGAAATGCACTAATTGGTGCTGTTTGAGTGACATTTTCTAAAAACTACAGTGCCCAGCTGTTTAATTTTTTTTATAAATTATTTTGCCCTTATTTATGAATGAAACTATATATTTGTGACGCATTTTTAAAGTTTTACATCTTCAGCAGGAACAAATCAACTTGGTGCTGAGAGCCACAGACAAGGTAGGGAAGAACACATTGTTGGTTTTGATCTTTTCATGGGATTTGTCGACAATAAAATATGTAGAGAAACATTTTTATTGTTTTTGTATTACAAGTAAAAAGTGATGATATTTTTGCACCAACACTCAGTGTCTTAAAAACAAACTATACTTAATACGTATGTATTTTTGCCCAAAATTATACAAATTTGCTATTTTCAAGAGAAATTCATTTGTGCTGTTGCAGAAAACACCATGGTCCACTAAAGCCATAATTAGAAGCACTTTTCAAAAAATGAATAGAAAGAAAGAAATGAATTGAAATAATAAATAAAATGTACAACGATAAGAAAAACGTCATTGGTCTGGGTGGAAACTTCATCATGCCAAACTTGGATGAGACGAGCTGATATTTGATAATAGCCAACATATGTGCCACATATTATACCTCTAGTGTCAATCTAACCTTCGTGGACAAAACTGACTGTACCCTGCCGACAGCCAGTGTGGTCAAAGGAAATTAGCAAGTGTCATGTGCAGGCTGCTCGAAAACAGTTTACACACCTGCCTTTGATTCTTAAAGCTAGGTGACCTCTAAACCAACTGCACTCTCAAATCGAAGGCCTGCCCATCAGAGTTAAGGTCTATGTGGATAGTTTTGGGGAGATATTATGGCACACAGGACATCACAGGATCACTGTGATCAGACAGACGGCCACAGTCTTCAGTTGAGGGTTCTTAAAGAGCATCTCAATGGAGAGACAGGATGCAAAAGCAAGTGGCTTTGAGCAGCTGCAAACACACATATAGGAGACAAAGACACTCAACTCCATGAACTGCAACATCCCGGGTTCATGTCTGGCCAGGGACCTTTGTTGCTCTCTCTCATCTCCTTTCATCTCTCTACTGTCCATCATAAAGCAAAAAAAAAAGGCCAAAAAAAACCATCCAACAAGCCCAATGTTAAATGTTTTGTTTGGTTTTATTTGAATATGCAGTTCAATAACGCCATCTACTGGAACTTAATCACAAATTAATGTTTACTGTAATATATATATATATATATAATATATATTACTTTTGTTAGCAGAAACACAAGGCTCGTTCTCTGTAACATGAGACGTGCTGTGGTTAAGAGCTATTCAAATAAACCTGCACTGACTTCTAAATGGCTACAAGTGGGATTGTTGACTAGACTGTCATGCCATATTCTATCATCATAAACTACATGAGCAAATAATCTTCTCAGCGGTAGAACAGTAAAACAGCAGCCTCAGTCATCTCTTTGGAAGCGCTCCAGCCTTGCTCCCTTCCCAGTCTGTCCCAGTCAAATGATGGGAAGTCCCCACACTGGTCAGGGTGGAAATATCCACCTCCTCCTATACAGTACTGCAGACACACAAAACAACAGGATTATTACACTGTGTATCATTTGCTGTGTTGACTGACAGCAGAAATGTGATGATGGATTCAGACTCACATGTTCAGTGTTGTATCCAGTGATCGGCTTGACGCCGGAGCAGATAGCCATGGCTGAACGTTCATTGTTTATTGCTCTGAATGTGATGAAACCTGGTTCAGTCTCCACTTGCATATGAACAGAAATAAACAGTGAGTTTCTCAAAGGCTAGCTTGCTAACAGCAGCATTTGGTTTAGATAGTTAATTTCTTTCTCGTTTTAGAATCCAATGATAACCTTTAACCTTGAAAGTTTATTGAATATTTAATAATTACCATTTTTGTAGTTAACTTATATCAGTAAATATTTTTGGAAAATGTGATAAAATGAATAATTACACTTTAATGGCCCCAAGCACCAATCCAGATTGATATCCACATCCACCCATGATGGAGAAAAAGCTCTTTATTATCTCCATTTCCCTCTTGCTACATGAGCTTTTTACCTCTTGGATTGGGTCCATATAACATTTTGGTGGACTCTCTGTCTCCATGGTCATACACAATGGGAATAGCTGGCCCTCTGTTGTTAAAGGAGCCAATGTCGTATCTCACTGGATATTGCTGGAAGAATGTGACACAATTTTGTCTTCAGTCATGAGGGCATGTACCTGTAAAACTGCAGGTTTGCTTGTGTAGTTAATCGTTATTGTATTATTATTATATTCTATACCTTATGCATTTGTTATCTAAGTTATAACTTAACATCACCACACTACTAAGTTACCTTGAAGAGCTGAAATAGGTTCCCTCCATACAGGCGGAGAAAGCGGCTGTCAGTGTGGTAGCGGAGGATGGCTGCCAGGTTCCAGTGCTCCAGCGGGAAGTTGTTGGGAACATGCCACACAGACATGTCTTCTGCTACTATATCATAGTAACCTGGATTCTGTCACAGTGTACACACTATTGTCATGACTCTCATTGTGGTTTAGATCACAGTTAACTTCTTTTGCATCAGGTAGATTTGCTCATTTTGCTAATTTTTCCTCCTCTGACCTTTAATTTTTATTGACAAATAAAAAGACAAATGTAACTTGACCATTACCGGTGTTGCACCAAATTCTGTGACCCAAGAAGGAACTATAATGCAACAGCAAACATTTGTATCATACTTGATCACATGCCTTATTTCAATAGCAGCTCTAACCAAAAATGGTGCCTCCATAGTATTTAGATAGGGTCACAAAGTTTAACCGCAAAGATGTGATCCCATAGAAATAGAGAGGGTAACAAATATTGACTGCTGTTATAGCAGATGTGTGCATAGGTCTGTCTGTAGAGCACTCACCTATCAATATCTGTCTTTTTCACGTAGTTAATTAACCCTCTAGCATCACGGAATGTGATTAGTCATAGATTTCTGTACACCAATTTGTGTCCCATTCAAAATACTATGGAGGCACCATGTTTGGTAACAGCTGTTAAAATAAAGTATGATTTTAAAAAATGTATGCAGTGGCAATATAGCTCAAATTCCAAACCAGTAAAGCAGTAAATGTAGTTGAGTAAAAAGTACAATATTTCCCTCTGAATTGTAGTGGAAGTAGAAAGTAGATCAAAATACATTTACTCACGTAAGTAAGTGCCTCAAATTTGCACTTAAATACAGTACTTGAGTAAATGTACTTAGTTACTTTCCACCTCTGTATTCCTGTGACTGTCAAGTTGTTTCTGTACCTTAAAATCATCTGAGGTGGCGCCCTCTGCTGTTCCAAAGGTGTTTCTGTTGGACCAGGTCCCATCTCCATCTGGCAGGTTAGCATTGTTGCCCTGCTGGCTCGACCAGCGGTCGCCCACTGTGCACCTTCCATAAATGCTGTTCTCATGGACACTCGCCACCAGTGTCCAGCCGCCTCCCGCAGTGGTCATATCACAGAAAGTCTGATAGACCATGCCATTAGCAGTGGTCAGGTAGTACAACCCATCTGGAAATATTATAGTTAGTGTTAATGAGGGAAAATACCCACCTTTGTTTTGATTTATTGGTCATCAGTTGTCGAGTTGTCTCCCAAAATATTTGTTCAAAATATACACTTTAGGGGACTGCAACACATTGAATTATTTAAAGACTTTAAATGTTCCATTCCATTAGAAGTACATTTGTCTAATGTCAGAGTATTGCATAGAGAAACATCTCCTGCAGGCTAACACTCCTTACCTTCTTGTTCATTATATCTGTCCCTGATCTCTTTACAGCTCCTTGCAACATATCTGGATCTGTTGCTCAGTTTCTCCAAACGTTCAAAGTTTGTCCTGGTGAGGTTCTGAGTTATCTCAACATCCCTGATGGCTTCTGTGTGGATGAGCTCTTCATTTACTAAACGTAAAGCCAAATTTTACAAAATAAGAAAGTTAGATAGCAGTGATGTACGGTAGGAAAGCACAGTGCATGAGCATATGTAGTATGTGTTACATTTTACCTATTTGTAACGCAGCAGCTGCAAAGGAAGCATGTTCCACCAACACCAAAACCACCAAAAACAAAAGTATATGGTATAACATGTCTGAAAAAAAAAACATATCAAATAAATTTAAACATTAAAGAAGCATATTTGTACCTATTAGTACAAAGTTTGTTATCCCATACACACACAAAGTAATTCAAACCTGACAAATCTATCTACCAAAATCAGAAATTTGCTAGAGCACCATTCTCCCGCTGTTAAATATTGTTAATATTCCTTCCAGTGTTAAACTGTTCAGAAGACAAAAACTATTTTTTTCAAGAGATTAAAGAAATTCTGACAGGTCTTAGAACCAGCATCAATTTGTTATCCATAATTTAGAAATATAAATTAAGAGATGTGGAGAGAGGAACAACCATCCACATAACTCTAACAGTACATTAAGACTGAACAGCACTGCATTACTAAGTTCTCATATCCCCGTCCCCAGTGCGCCTATCTTTATAATAAAAATTTCCTACCTGTGTTGATCGCTGTAAGATGTGTTGTGGTTCATTCTTGATCTTCACAACTATATATGTTCTTGTTTATGAGTCATGGTTGACATCTCAAGGTTCAAAGTGCAAACTGATTAATATTTCATCAACATTTATTATATTACTTACCGAAACACCACTCAGATAAAGAAAACATTGAATGAAAATATGCTAAAATATAGTCATAATGATCCCAAAGGTCTTCTGTTATCTTGTTCTAACTCATAGTTTCAGATCCTGTCTGCACTTTACATTTTGCCCCCCCATTGGCTTACTAACTGTCACAAATTAGCCAAATGATTTGTAGGGACGTGGGTTACTGGTAACAACAGTATGTTGCAAGAATTACTACTTTTTGTCACTATTATCAAAAGCAATTGCTCTGAAGTGTTCTAGGTGTCCTAATACATTGTACTAAAGGGGCAATGCCAATGAATGTTCCTGCACTGGCTCATCATCTTTAGATAATATTTGCTACTCATGCAAATAAAGTCACTGAAGCAGAATATGAGTTTGGGGTTTGATGATGTTTTCTGTGTTGTGTTTTACTTCATGTTTGTTGTATTTCCTTTATCAAATCAGTATCTCAGAGATAATGAAGCGGGTCTTAGTAGTTGAGAAAGAAGTGAGGTGGATTGATGATGATTTATTCACCAGTGGTTTTGTTTGAGAATTAAACAGTACTGTATGCCATATACAGTAAATCTGTAGGTAAACAATTTACACGAGTTTCACTTACAAAAAAGCATATTCACACTTCCACTCACAGACACCATTGATCTAATGATTAACCATTACACACACACTGAGTTAGTATATTTTGTTATTATTATTATTATTGTGAACAAATTCAATTATTTGATGTCCCTCATACAACCTTCCTTTCTTTGTCATGGCCTGAGAGCCAGGTGTGCCACAGTGGAAAAGCTGGAACAGTGTCCAGTCCATCATGGGACATTAAAAACATATTTTAAATAATTTAATAATTTAATAATAATTAAATGAATAATTGATTGAGAAACTTTCATTAAATTCAACTAATAAATGAAATATACAGAGACAAAAAATGTTATTGATGTGGATGGAAACTCCATCATGTCAAACATGGATGAGTCTAGCAGCCATTTGATGAAAGGTCAGTGTATGTGTATGTATGTGTAAGTCATCATGTACAAAACTATACAGTACTGAACATATATACTCTACCTCCACACAGTCAGTGTGATCGAAGGAAATTGGCATTTGTCATGTGCATCATGTCATTACATCAGCCTCAGTCTCAGCTGATGTAACCGCTACACCAACTTCACTCGCTGAGATGGTGCAATCTTCAGCTGAAGGAGAAAGAGATTTTTGAGCTAAAATGATCTTTTGTGTTTAATACATGTCAGTGGACAGAGAGTATACCACAGAGGGTGGCTTTGAGCAACTGCAAACATGCTGAAGGTGCTAAAGACATTAAAAAAGTTTCCAAAATGCAAAATATTTTATTTCAATATGCAGTTAAATAACTCCACCTGCTGGTGTGTGGCTTAATTACAAACAAGTATTTTACTGAAATTTCTGGTCTGTTCTTTATGGTCAATGACACAAGCAGAAACACAAGGCTCGTTCTCTGTAACATGAGACGTGCTGTGGTTAAGAGCTATTCAAATAAACCTGCACTGACTTCTAAATGGCTACAAGTGGGATTGTTGACTAGACTGTCATGCCATATTCTATCATCATAAACTACATGAGCAAATAATCTTCTCAGCGGTAGAACAGTAAAACAGCAGCCTCAGTCATCTCTTTGGAAGCGCTCCAGCCTTGCTCCCTTCCCAGTCTGTCCCAGTCAAATGATGGGAAGTCCCCACACTGGTCAGGGTGGAAATATCCACCTCCTCCTATACAGTACTGCAGACACACAAAACAACAGGATTATTACACTGTGTATCATTTGCTGTGTTGACTGACAGCAGAAATGTGATGATGGATTCAGACTCACATGTTCAGTGTTGTATCCAGTGATCGGCTTGACGCCGGAGCAGATAGCCATGGCTGAACGTTCATTGTTTATTGCTCTGAATGTGATGAAACCTGGTTCAGTCTCCACTTGCATATGAACAGAAATAAACAGTGAGTTTCTCAAAGGCTAGCTTGCTAACAGCAGCATTTGGTTTAGATAGTTAATTTCTTTCTCGTTTTAGAATCCAATGATAACCTTTAACCTTGAAAGTTTATTGAATATTTAATAATTACCATTTTTGTAGTTAACTTATATCAGTAAATATTTTTGGAAAATGTGATAAAATGAATAATTACACTTTAATGGCCCCAAGCACCAATCCAGATTGATATCCACATCCACCCATGATGGAGAAAAAGCTCTTTATTATCTCCATTTCCCTCTTGCTACATGAGCTTTTTACCTCTTGGATTGGGTCCATATAACATTTTGGTGGACTCTCTGTCTCCATGGTCATACACAATGGGAATAGCTGGCCCTCTGTTGTTAAAGGAGCCAATGTCGTATCTCACTGGATATTGCTGGAAGAATGTGACACAATTTTGTCTTCAGTCATGAGGGCATGTACCTGTAAAACTGCAGGTTTGCTTGTGTAGTTAATCGTTATTGTATTATTATTATATTCTATACCTTATGCATTTGTTATCTAAGTTATAACTTAACATCACCACACTACTAAGTTACCTTGAAGAGCTGAAATAGGTTCCCTCCATACAGGCGGAGAAAGCGGCTGTCAGTGTGGTAGCGGAGGATGGCTGCCAGGTTCCAGTGCTCCAGCGGGAAGTTGTTGGGAACATGCCACACAGACATGTCTTCTGCTACTATATCATAGTAACCTGGATTCTGTCACAGTGTACACACTATTGTCATGACTCTCATTGTGGTTTAGATCACAGTTAACTTCTTTTGCATCAGGTAGATTTGCTCATTTTGCTAATTTTTCCTCCTCTGACCTTTAATTTTTATTGACAAATAAAAAGACAAATGTAACTTGACCATTACCGGTGTTGCACCAAATTCTGTGACCCAAGAAGGAACTATAATGCAACAGCAAACATTTGTATCATACTTGATCACATGCCTTATTTCAATAGCAGCTCTAACCAAAAATGGTGCCTCCATAGTATTTAGATAGGGTCACAAAGTTTAACCGCAAAGATGTGATCCCATAGAAATAGAGAGGGTAACAAATATTGACTGCTGTTATAGCAGATGTGTGCATAGGTCTGTCTGTAGAGCACTCACCTATCAATATCTGTCTTTTTCACGTAGTTAATTAACCCTCTAGCATCACGGAATGTGATTAGTCATAGATTTCTGTACACCAATTTGTGTCCCATTCAAAATACTATGGAGGCACCATGTTTGGTAACAGCTGTTAAAATAAAGTATGATTTTAAAAAATGTATGCAGTGGCAATATAGCTCAAATTCCAAACCAGTAAAGCAGTAAATGTAGTTGAGTAAAAAGTACAATATTTCCCTCTGAATTGTAGTGGAAGTAGAAAGTAGATCAAAATACATTTACTCACGTAAGTAAGTGCCTCAAATTTGCACTTAAATACAGTACTTGAGTAAATGTACTTAGTTACTTTCCACCTCTGTATTCCTGTGACTGTCAAGTTGTTTCTGTACCTTAAAATCATCTGAGGTGGCGCCCTCTGCTGTTCCAAAGGTGTTTCTGTTGGACCAGGTCCCATCTCCATCTGGCAGGTTAGCATTGTTGCCCTGCTGGCTCGACCAGCGGTCGCCCACTGTGCACCTTCCATAAATGCTGTTCTCATGGACACTCGCCACCAGTGTCCAGCCGCCTCCCGCAGTGGTCATATCACAGAAAGTCTGATAGACCATGCCATTAGCAGTGGTCAGGTAGTACAACCCATCTGGAAATATTATAGTTAGTGTTAATGAGGGAAAATCTTTATTATCATTAAATATATATGTTTTTGAGAGACTTGCAACACATTGAATTAATGAAAGAGTGTTGATGAATTACATTTGTTAAATTTGAAAGTACTGTCAGAAGAAACATTTACCTTCTTGTTCACTATATCTCTCCCTGATCTCCTTACAGCTCCTTGCAACATATCTGGACCTGTTCCTTAATTTCTCCAAATGTTCAAAGTTTGTCTCGATGAGATTCTGAGTCGTCGCAACATCCTTTGTGGTTTCTGTGTGGGTAACCTCCTCATTTACTGAAAATGAAGCCAGTTTCATTAAAATAAGACAGTTAGCAGTGTTGTGGGAAAGTACAGTGAATGACCATAATAGGAATTTGTATGTGTGTGTGTGTGTTGTATTACCTAATACAATACCTAATGTATTACCTATTTGTGAAGAAGCAGCAGCTGCAAAGCACACATGATCCACTGACACAAAAACCGCCAATAGCAAAACTATATGGTGCAACATCTCTGTGAAAAAACATATCAAATATATTAAAGATACCATATGTTATCCCATACACACTTGACACAACACTTCATTAGTAAGTCGTAGTAAGATAGTAAGTTGTTATATATAACAGTTTAGAAAATTAGTAAAAATATTTTTGTGTTGTGTTTTACTTTGCATTTCTTGTATTTCCTTATTCATTCTATGTCTCACTGACAATGAAGCTGGTCTCAGCAACTGAGAAAGAAGCGAGGTGTAAATTATATAGTCTCTAGAGGTTTTGGTGGAGAATAACAAATTACTCCATGCTCTATAAATCCGAGGGTGAACAATTTACAGGAGTTTTAACTACAAAAAGGCTGTGTTGACTGTATCATTGGCATTCAAATATTCTGTATTATACAAATTTGCTTTGAAAAAACAGGAGGTTTAAAATATATATCCAACAAAAGAATAATGAAATCCCTCATACAACAGTCTTAATGCCTGAACCAAACACAGAAATCAAATTCTCAATTCTCAACCTTTTAAGACCTTTTAAGATTCAGCAAACATCCTATAATCATCAAAACATACTATTAAAAACAATATCCAAACACTAAAAGATCACATCAAACATTTTTTCTATGAGAAACTTCCTTATGTCACATACCTGCAGATACATTTTTTTTTTATCTTTTATTTTTTTTTACAAATGAATGACAAAAGATCTGCAGATTTGCTAGTAAATCAACAGGATAATGAAGATGGATATCAAAAATAGATTATTTTTGCAGTAGAGCAATTTTTTAATTGCTCCACTATTTTCTAATAGCCTGAATGATATCATGTTATCTGCAAGTGCCATTTCTAGTCAGTGAAGCAGCAAAACTGATGACTTTGAAGAAATACTTCTTAACGCATTCTCGACTGCAAATTCTCATCAATGTGCCCTTAAACAATAAAACCTGAACAAAACCCAAATTTTGAAAACAAGTCAACTTTCGGTGTTACCTTAATAAAACTGCAAATTGTGAGCCTGTGTTATAGATTCTGTCCTGGGTTGAAAGTGCTCCACCTTGCAGTTGGAATAGGCAGTGAACATATATTTGCCATGGTCATGTGAGAGCAAAGTTTACGGTTTGAGCTAATCATCAACTATAGTGGTCGAATGTTATTTTTACTGTTGCCAAATTTTGGACATTCCATGACAATATGCTGTCCTGTCTCCTAATTGGTTGTGGAAGCAGTACTCAGATCTTTTACTTAAGTAAAAGTAGCAATACCACAGTGTAGAAATACTCTGTTACAAGTGAAAGTCATGCATTCAAAATTGTACTTAAGAACAGTACTTGGGTAAATGTACTTAGTTACAACTTAATGAATGTAGTCTGATATCTGATTTCTGCCAGTGGTTCAGTTCACTGTCTTCTTGAATGTATCAGGATCATTTTCTGACCAGCACAGTACAAACCATGACTACTCTTTACTCTCTGAGTGTGTCTCTCTCTCTGATCTATTTTTAGAGGTTAGAAGGACACTGTGAGAGTGGGGTGACAGGCATCCTGACGCCTCTCACTAATAATTCAACTGCTTCACGCAGCAGCAGGAATGAGAACCGGCAGCCAGCTGTGCACTCCCAGCTGTACCGACCACATGTGGACGTCTACTGGAAATATTTACTTCTTATTAATAAAGTCTTTTGATAAGTAATTGTGGTGTTCCCATGTGTTTTTCATCTTAATCCAAGGTCCTTAATTTAAACCCTTCAGAGCTATTTGTTTCCACTGTTTTGCCTTAACCTTGTCCCATGTAGAAATGAGGTTGAATCAATTTTTTTATGTAAGCTGATGTCTTTATTATATGTCACAACATATGTGTAATATGGTTTAGATGTTGAGTGAATTCATCTGGAAGCATCTCAAATGTAGCACGCATGGCTGTTAATGGCCTACAATAACCAATAGCCTCTGTAACTGCATACTTAGTGAAATACTATTGCATTTTATAACTTGAATATTAACTTGAAATAATCTAAAATTACTATTAAAAAAGACCTGATGTGCATTGGAATGGATGTTAAGTTTGTAAAATCCTGTGTTGTCAAGATTGAAGAAACCTGCAAATGAACTATTAATATGATTGATTTAGTATGGTTATGTTATACTTAGTTGAAGTGAGATATGTATGAATATAAATTAATATTTAAAAGGTGAAAAAGTCATGTCTTCCTTGCAACTTATATGTCAAAATGATTATTTATTGGTTGAATAGAAGCTAGGCTGCTTAGTTTCTAGGCCAAATATTAAAACAGTTCCTTCTCAGTGGCTGGGAGCAACAAATATTGATGTCCATTACAGTGGATGCTGGGGTTAATTTTTGTGTCTTATTTTAGGTTTCACTGTAACCTTTTTATGAACCTGCATCTCCCCTGACCCTAAAAATCTCCATATTTCTCACTTAAATTCTCATGTTTCTTCTGTCCTCTTTTATTCATAGTTTATAGTTCAATCTCTCACACTTTCACTCCCTACTGCCTCTCCTTTTTCCTTTCTCAGTGTTTTTCGGCTTGCTAATCTTATCTGACCTAATTCATTTTTCTGCCGGAAACATTCAGATTAATTGACTTGAATACACACACTCATAAGTAAACACACACACCATTCTCAGACTTGCTCTGAATGTTCTTAAATATAAAGGATATAAAGGATAATTTATTTAAGAGTTGTGTACTTCCAGACATGAGTGTAAGCCAGGATCTGACTAAATGTCTTCTTCATATATCCATAATAATGCAGAGGACCTCTCCCTCTGGAGGGCCAGGATTATTGCGGGAAACAATGCACCGACCTGATCCGACATCCCCAAAGAGACCGATAGGGATTATAAGGTCTTTTGGATGGAAATGGTTCACAAACAGGATCAGCAGAGAAAAGACAGTATGTGGGAGGTCATAGCATATCCATCAGTCAATATCTATAACATGTAAATGCATCTTTTATTCAGTAAGATATTTACAAGGATGTGGAAACCATTTTTATATTTGTTCAATCATCTTCAAACTTATTATGAATGGTTTTACATCTTTGGCCCTTGAGCAGTTTTTCAAATGGTTTCATTTGAGAAGTTTAGAGAGGCAAATTAGTCTCAGACAAATTAGATGAGGAGTAACTACTAAATATTCTTTTGTTTTTAGGGGTCACAAGTCAAAATGATTGGGAAACACTGCACTGGAAAAAACAAGAGGTTGCAAGATAAATCTAAGGGGTTGCAAGATGATCAGGAAGACAGGAACGAAAATAAAATAATAATCTGCAACACAAAACGTTTTGGGGGGATTTTTCTCCAGTCTCGTTTCTCCTTTTGTCCTTTATTTGAGTTTTACTGCTTCAAATGACACAATCTGAGAAGTCATTGGTTGAACAGCTTGCAGCTCACTGACCTTTAACCTATGACGTGGTGTCACAACTAGCAATTAGTCCATTTTATAGGGTCAAAAGCCAAAAAGGTCGAGAACTATTGCTAATGTAAACACAAGACACACTTAAATGTAACATAGTTTACTCCTTGTGGCTGGCCTTGTGACTGTGAGACTGTCCTCCCAAAACAACAACAACAACAACAGCATCATTCATTTGTGAAAATGCCTAAAAGCAATCTACATTTTCTTGGTAAGGACATCTAGCAGTCTTGTGAATAGAGGAGCAAAGGTCGAAGTAGTGGATGTAATAGTGGGTGGGTGGATCTGTCGCCACTATCAACAGCTATCAACTATCAACAACTATTGCTGTTTCAAAAATAAAACCTATCTTACATGGCACAGAAACAATGGGGAAATATCATGGTTTGGGTTAAAATAACTACTTCGTTAAGGTTAGGGAATGGCCATGATCATGGTTAAAAGAAACCAATGTTGACAGTTGGTAAACGGGAAACAAACTACAGTCTCCGATGTTTTGCTGACTCATCCAACCACCACAACCTCCTCCCTCTGTGAACTCTGTGGCTCTATAACAACATCCCACCCTTTGCTCCCAACAGACCAGATAATTCCTACTAGTGATGGGATTTATGGCTCTTTGAGGGGATCCGGATCTTCGCGATCCATTCCTTTCAAAGAGCCGTTCAAAAGAACTCGGATATCACACACCAATATCTGAGTTTGAATTATTCTGAAATATTGATTATTACCTCATTTGTCATGTGTGGACTATATTCCATAGGGTTGCACAAATCCCTCTGCTTAGACAGTGACATCACTATTTTGGATTTACCTTTAGTACAAAGTGTGTGTGTGTGTGTGTGTGTGTAAAGCTACGTTGACTTATGTTATTCATACAATACCTACTCACAAATAAACATCAAAAACAAAGCCAGGTGCAATGAATTTCTGTGCAAAACAGCTTTTACTACAAACACTTCCACACAAGAACATTGTTATCACACAAGAACATTTTGATAGAAAACAAAAAATATTTAAAGTAGATAAAATTAGAATAAATAAAATGGAAATGTCTACATACTACATACTATTACTACTGTAAACTTTGTTTGGCACTGAGACAGAGAGGCAATCGCACGTGTTTTTTTGTTTTTTTTTGTTTTTTAACTGGAGTAAGCATGTGACGGCAGCGTGCACATGTCATGGCTCCGCTCCTACCCAATGACAGAGGAACGCAGGTTTTTTTTCCACTGGAGTACTCACGTGAAGGATGCTTGCACAACTAATAACTAATATCATCACGCTATAAAGGGTTGGCCTGCGCTGGGTGCACCCCTCCCCCTATAACTGTTCTGTCTCGCGGAGGAGCTCATTTGTGTGCATCTGTGTGAAACACGCATAGGAAAAAAGAACGACAGAAAGAACGGCTCCCCTCCAGCCGCGACTCGGCTCCCATCGTTCATGTTTATGAGCTGTTCAAAAGAATCGGTTCGTTCGCGAACGTCACAACTCTAATTCCTACAGCCGCTAGAGGGCTTTGTCACTTGAATGTAAACATATGCCATTTTTGGGCATTTGCTGAAATGACTGATGCTCTTGTATTTCTTGGGACAGTCTCAAATAGGCTGTATGTTACACTCTAAACATGGGTAGTTTTTCTGTCGTTGTTGTCTCTTCTGGTAATATTGTCTTATTAAAATGGGATGAATGTATAAATAAAGTGTTCTCCCTGTATGCTGAGACTTCAGAGCAGTAGTTACAGTACCTTTGCTGGATGTGTTCCCGCACCTTAAGTACACAAATCGATTTACAGCTCCTTCTGGAACTCACCGTCTCGCTCTCTCTTTCTGTCTTGCCTGCAGCCTCGAGGGCTCCTTTAACTCACACACCTTTCAGGTTGGCAGGTGTGGCCCATTCAAAGTTTCCCCAGGTAAACACAACTACCCAGACAGACATGTTAATGCGGTGAGCTCCTTTTGGGTGACATGAGAATGAAATAGAGAAAGAACGAAACAAGGACACTCAGTCAATATTAATAGATGTAATCACTTTGTTATTCCTCAGAGATAGGACCCCACATACTTCTCTCTGAAGCGCACTCCAGTCAGGCCTGTAATGACTTTTCTCCCGCAGCAACCTACATGCAACCACTGTAAATGGGAGACACGTTCATTAAAAATAATTTGACCTTTGTTTTATTAATCCTCTTTGGTATGGTGACTATTCTTACATACAGTTGGAGACACCTACAGCTGATGGATGTGCTATGTAGGTTACAAGCACATTACACAGCAGATACCATAATGCTGCACACGCTTCCCCTCTGGAAACAATTATACGGTATACCGTACCATCTCTGTGTTCTCTCACTTCTGCATAATCAGAATAAACACAGACACAAACATGTTATCACTGGTGCCTAATAGAGATAATACATGTGTCAACTGCATACATTTTCGGTGAAATTGCAAATTAGGACTGTATATTAGTTGTTGCACTGATCCATAATATGTGGTGCACTTTAAAGGAATAGCTTGACATTTAAGGGAAATAGGATTATTCTCTTTCTTACAGAGAGTTAGAAGAGAGAATCCATACCACTCTCATGTCTTTACGGTAAATATGTAGCTGGAGCCAGCAGCCGGTTGGCTTAGCTTAGCATAAAGACTGGAAACAGGGGGAAACAGCTAGCCTTACTCTGTCCAGAGCTAACAAAATCCGCCTACCAGCAACTCTAAAGCTCACTAATTACGACAACTCACCGTCTTACTATTTCTCAGCTGGGAGTAACGCTAACTTCCTGGAGTCTCCTCAGGTTGCCTGGCAACTGCTCCTAGCAATGAAATAGTCCGGCACATAACCCCCCATAAAACAGCGTATTGTTGTTTTTATGCTTCGTTTTTTGTACCGATTAAAGAAACGAGATAAAACGCATAATTAGTGAGCTTTAGAAATGATGGTAGGTGGATGTTGTAACCTTTGTACAAAACCAGGACAGCCATTTCTCGCTGCTTCCAGTCTTTATGCTGCTAGCAGTAGCTCCATAATGACCTTACAGATATGAGCGTGGTATTAGTCTTCTCATCTAAAGGTGGAATTATGCTTCTCCAAAGATACACATACACGTCTTTGTGAACCTGCACAGAGAAGGGTGTTTTGGGTAACAGTAGGTTGCAGAGGCTTGCAGAGGAGCTAGCTAGACCCATGCTGGCTGTTTCCAGTCTTTGTACTAAGCTACTGTATAAGCTAATCTGCTGCTAGCTGTAGCTACATATGCTAGCCTATTTACCAGACAGATACTGTATGAGAGTGGCATCAATCTTCTCATCTAACTCTCGACAAGCAAAAAAGTGTATTTCCCAAAAGAACTATTGCTTTAAATCTTGTAACAGTAATGTAATCACAACCACCAACAAAATATTTGCAGCTCAGGATGGAGTCATATTTCTTGTTGGCTCCATTAAGGCTTGTGGCTCCTTGAGGTTGTAACACACACTTTTACATTTAACACCAACAAGGAAGTCTCATTAAACAAAAATGAACTGATGTTAATCTGTAGAAAGTTCAGGATATGAGACTGCAGATCTCCAACTATACTTTTGTTCCTGCATCAGCCTCGCTGCATAGATAATAATCTCATCTTGTGTTTTTGAGGGTTGTCACCATAAAAGCTTCTGTGTTCTCACTGGTCAGGGCATCTTTCACAGGAACAACCTTTACAAATTATTTATGTTTGTTTCTTTCAGGAGATAGAGGGGAAACAGAGTGCACAGTTTATCCACCAAGATGCACAGCTGAGGGGTGCTAATGTGAGTTAGTTACGTAATCCCATTTCTAGAGATTCAGAGAAAACCTCTGATAACTCTCCCTCCACGGTGGGGAACCAGCCTCACTAGAAAATCTCAATGTCAGTGTTTTTCAAGTAAAACAGGTGACATATTTCACTTGTTTAATTAGGCATATTACTTCAGGAATGTGACTTTAAGGTGCTTTATCATCCATGTACAACATCAATTCTAAACTAACACTGAGACTGAGAAAACTATAAATGAGTCCCAGCTTTATTCAAGACTTTGACCATCCTACAGGTGCCTGTCATTAATTTTCTTAGAAAATGACATGAAAAAATTTAATTGCTTCTTTCCTTTTGAGTTTCTTTTTAACATGATTTAACTATTTAGGCTACAGAAAAATAATTGTAAAAATCAGTCAACCTCACTCCTATCTTAATCTTGCTCATGGGCCTCACTTTATCTACCCATATCTGGACCTGTCTATATTTGTCCTGATAAGTAAAAGGAGAGGTAGCCTAGTCCTCACACTGAATTTTGCAAGATCCCAAAAAGTCTATGTTGGGTAAATATCCATGTGAACAAAAATGAAGCTAGCCTATAGCCCACAGACAAATAAAAGAATAACAGCTCCATCTACAATTATCCCAAAAAATGTACTATGCTCATGAAAACGAATGTCCTAAAGAAAGAAGAAAAGGACAATGCAATGCATGGTAAAAATAGGGATGATGGGTGTTATTTTGTCGTTTTTGTCTGTATGTAGCCTGGTGTTTGTCCACCTGCATGTTTAAGAGCTTGGAGTAAAATCACTGTGCTCCAGTGCTTCTTTTTTCCTGGGCCTGTACTACAGCTGGGGTCGAGTGTGATCACTATCCACTTTCTTAGCATAGGCCTACTTGTCCTGCTTCCTGACCCCGCACAAGGGATTTCATAAATTGTGTCACTTATATCGGTATCTGCGTCAGTCTGTCTTTGTCCTTGCTTTCCTCAGTGTCCACCACCTGTTCCGTGGTTGTTCTTCTGTGATAAAACACAGTCACCGTTGTGTTCCCGCTGTCATCACTTCCCCCGGTTTTCATGGCACAGGAGACGCTCAGCTTCACGTTCAGCGGGCTCTCCTGCTTCAGCTGTCCGGCCTCGTTGCTCGCCATCACCGTCTCCACCGCTGCGCTCACCGCGGTCCAGCAGCCTCGTCCGCGGCAGCGCAACAAGCGCAGGAAGGCGTCTCTGAAGTCCGCGTTGAACGCATAGATGATCGGGTTGAGGGACGAATTGCTCCAGCCGATCCACACGAAGACATCGAATGTTTTTTCACTGACACAGTAAGGGCCCCGCTGGGCCCCCGGGGCCTCTGGTCCAGGACAGAAAGGCAGAGCGCAGTTCAGGACAAAGAATGGCAACCAGCAGCAGACAAAAACACCCATGATGATGCTCAGAGTTTTGAGGACTTTTGTCTCCTTTCTGATGGAGACTTTGAGCTCCCGGTGTGACTTATTAGAGCGCTGAGAATCAGAATGAAGACGGATATGAGACTGATATGAGTTGGCACTGATTTCCGTGCACATGTGGGGAAATAGTTCAGGTCCGTCGGAGCGGCAACTCTGCGCGTGCTCCGCCGCCCGCTCCAGGGAGGATATCATCCGGATCTGTATCAGGGCTATCCGATAGATGCGGGTGTATGTGACAATCATGATAGCCACGGGGATGTAGAAGCTGATCAGGGAGGAGGAGATGGCGTACGTGCGGCTCAGGCTGGAGTCACAGCTCCCATCAACACTCTTACCGTGAAGCGCCAAATCCTCCTCAGCCGGATCACTGATCTCCGCCCGGTGCCAGTTCAGCTGCACGGGAACAAAGGAGATGACCACGGAGACTGTCCAGGTCACGCCGATCATAACAGAGGCCACCTTCTTGTTCATACTCCTCTCATACCGGAAAGGGCTGGAGATGGCCCAGAATCGATCCACACTAATAACGCACAGGTTGAGGATGGAGGCCGTGGAGCACATGATGTCGCAGGCCAACCAGGTCTTACAGAACCCCCCAAACGGCCAGAAACCAGCCACTTCAGCCACAGCTTTCCATGGCATCACCAGCACGGCGACCAGGAGGTCCGACAGAGCCAGGGACACGATGAAGGTATTGGTTACTTTAGCGCGCAGGTGCCGGTAACGAAAAACGGCTGCGCACACCGTGATGTTGCCTAAAAGCGTCCAAATGATAAGCAGCGCTAGGACGCAGCCCGTTAAAGCTCGGTGCGCCGGTAACTCCTCTTGGCTGCCAGCTACCAGTGCCAAGCCGGTTGTGTTATTCATTGTCTGGCCCTGCACTCGGCCATAAGTCAAACTAAAAGGACAAGAATGGCATTCATTCGTACCATTATCAGAAAAAATAATAAGAGGCAAAAGAGTCATTCAGAGTGGAGAGCGCGCGTCCTGCTCCAGTCGGTATGATCTGTGTTGCTGCTCTGAGCGCAGAGCAGACTACAGGGGACCTCATGCACCACCAGCTGGTCCATACTGCTGACTACACAGCGCAGAGACGCGCAGGGCTGAGAGAAGTTTCCCATCTGAGAAATAAAAAAAACCACGTCAAGCCATTTTAAATGATCTCTGTGTTAACTTACTTTCATTCAGCATTACTGTTTTATATGTCCTCTCTTTTCCTGATGTTTCTGCCCCATTTCTCCTAATTCCCACTCAACAGGCCATTAGTGGTTCTATTGTAATGTAGGACTGAGTTGCTTAGATTGAGAAAGTGCTGCTAACAGGGCGACATTAGCGTATAATAATGTGTCATTTGTATATTATACATTGTATAAATTTTTATTTATACAGTAAAAATACAAAGTGCTTTACATTTCAGCATTATGATTAAATAAAATCAAGCAAATAAAAATACTGAAAATGACTACAATAGTCTAAAATACGATTAAAAAAATAGTGAAATTAACAAATAAAACAGACAATACATGTTAGAACTAGAAATAACCTGGGGGTAATATAGTAAATCTTAGGGGTAACACTGAACAGTAGAATAAGATAAAACAAGACAGAGCAAGCCCATCTAAATTTGCCTAAAATGAACATAATATTAAAGGTCACAGTGACCCCGAGTTGAATTGCCTCCTCTGCAGTTGCTTCTCTTTTTCATCCTAAAGTTTTGGAGGAAATGTTTCTTTGTCTTTTTAGAGAGCTTTGAAGGAACTTTATGTGGGCCTGTAAAGTCCATTGAAATATTATATTTGACATAGAGCTATACTAATAAAGTTTTTTTCCTGCTTTGCTGAGACAATAAGCAACAAAACATGCACAACACAACAGAACATAACATAGACATGAACATTCAACACACACACACTACACAAAACATATACAACACACGTTTTCATATATTTTCTCTGATTCAGTTATTTTGCCAGTTCATCAAGATTACTGACAGAAAAGCAAATGTATTAAGGTGCTGAGTTTGCTTTTACTTTATAATCTCAAGTTGTTTTGCTGGTGAAAAGTGCACAAATAATTTTGACTAGAACATGTGTTTGCAGGGGAAAAAACAGGCCTGATGTCAGTTTAATTTATTTTTTATTTTATTGTTTTTTCCTCATTAATGCAACACAAAATGTTATTGCATTTGAACTTGCAAATGTATCAAGATTTCTTTAAAGTTTCACAAAAGCACACAACTACACACAAACTTTGCAATAAATTATTTTACTTTGTGGTGTCTTGGATGTCTTCGCACCTTTTAGGAAGCCATGGTCTCCCTCTCATTATCATCTTCTCCAGCGGTTTCCAGCAGACAGGTTTCAACCAAGGCTCTCATCACATTGTAAGGGTTGCAGTTGGCAGCAGGACATCTGTCTTCCAAGTATCCGCAGCCCATCCGACAGACGTGGCCGGGGATGTGAACACTAACATTACGATGAGCTGTGGCTGTAGAGAAGTCATGGAAACTACTCATGTTGTTAGCACCATCATGTGGATCGTAGACACGGAGGTGCTGAGAGTGACGCTTGCTCAGCCTTCTGATTGCTTCTTCAATGAACCTGTAATTTCACAAAGAATAGATTTTATTCATGCATCTATTTCTAAATCTTAATTTGCTGTGCACCAAGAGAATAGGCGTGTGTGGGTGTGTGTGTTTGTGTCTGTGTGTGTCAGCCACTCTAAACTTACTGAAGACCCCCTTCGCTCCTCATCTCCTTTGTGCTGAAGTTGGTGTGACAGCCTGATGTACCAATGTTGCCCTTGATGGGTTTAGCATCCAAGGAGGCAACAACCCCAAAGTCTTCACAGACACGGTGCAGAATGTAGCGGGCCATCCACAGGTGATCCCCCATTTCAATCCCCTCACAGAGCCCGACCTGGAACTCCCACTTATCAGACAAAAACACCAATTGCAAAGAGCAAAGGAGACATCTGAGTGTTTATAACCACACTGTCTTGGACCCTGATAGTGAAGTGGTTTTGTGTCCAACCAAACAAACCACCAGTCACTCAGTGAAGTAATGTTTGACATATAATCTGTTGTATTTCTGTTGTATGAAACTGAAGTGATTGGTTTGGGACTTTTGTTGCATTTCACCCACCTTGCTCTCTCCCCAGAATGAATGTCTGTCCCCTACTGCCAACTATCAAATAAAGGAAAAAATGCAGAATAAATAACTTTTTTAAAATCATTCTTAAATTTAAAGCTGAATTCTGATATGATAACAATCTCACAAGGTCTCTGAATCATGTGGCAGTCACGCATGAAAACATCTCATCTCATAATAAATACTGTACATTTTTAAATTATAACAGCCCTGTTCGGGGTTCAGGCTGGTTTTGGGATTTGTCAAACCTGGATCAAGTCATTACACATGTTTGGCACTTGTTTTAACCCGTTAGGTGTAACTGATGGGAGAGGTTTATTGTGTCATCGAACAAATTCACTTTAAAACTACATTCAAAATTTTTTGGCCACTAGGGGGTAGACCTCCTCAACAAGCTAAAAATCACACACGTTTATCATGTTTAACATGTTAGTAAACAGTTGCCTATTTACACATACAGTAGACACTTACCAATATCAGCATTTAGAGTCACATTCCTGGCCACTTGGAAAATGTAAGTTCAATATTCATTCTAATATTAGATCTAGTTTGGTCTCCACCAAATATTGAGTGAAATATCTGTCTATTAGCTGCTAAATGCTCCACTATGTTCATCAGCTACTTGCAGACTTTGCCTGTCTGCTTTTAGGTGCCCTGTAGGTAGCACACAGTGAGTTTGTCAAAACAGGGCTGTAAAACCAAAACAATGAGCTTAGTGACAGAATAAAACTCATTAGAGTTGAGAGGAACAGAGGTGAATTCAGTATTATTTCCCTCACATACAGAGTTATCTGTTATCTTATCTAATCTACATATGAATTAATCAAAAGTGGTAAAACAGGTTTTAGCAAATGTTCTATTTTATTAGTGAATTTGATAATAAAATAGTTGAAAACCAGTCAGACCAGGTGTTCATACCTGAGATGATTCTGCATTGGTGCCACAGATCTTCACACCAGCATACAGACAGGCTTTGTAGTGACAGATACAAATGTCTCTTCCGTACACTTTGTCAATGCCCACAGCACAATGCGCTGAGAATAAAAAC
Source organism: Siniperca chuatsi (assembly GCF_020085105.1). NCBI lineage: Eukaryota > Metazoa > Chordata > Actinopteri > Centrarchiformes > Sinipercidae > Siniperca > Siniperca chuatsi. The sequence goes on from NC_058044.1 coordinate 15,929,841, forward strand.
ACAAAACATGATTTAGTGAGAAAACAGTTACAATTTAAAAACACATCATAAATTGTTGCACATTTCTTCATAATACTCTCCATATACAGTATGTTTTTCTGGTTCAATCCAGTATTCAAATATCCATTCTTAATCACACCTCCTGTAAATGGGCATCCCTGTGGAGGCCAACCAAAGGGCCGTCCATCCAAACTAAACAGAGTGTACTCCTGTTCCATCCCGAACCAGGGCTGAAAATCTTTAACTTCCTCCATAACTTTAGCACACTGTGAACGCTGATTACTTCCTGTGTGGAAAATTAACACAAGTTCAAAATCAGTAGGCGCAGCACACCAAACTATGGGCCTCTTTCATCTTCCAAAGCTCAGAGTGTAATACGTTACCTATGGGCACACAGTTGCTGTCAAGCACTTCACACAGAACCAGTTTATTTGGGTCAAGAGTGAAAGGATCTCGAAACATTCTGACCGGGACCAAAGTGACTTCGATTAAATTCCCATCCACCCAGCAAGTACTCCATTCTGGGATATCTGTCAGGGATGGACATTTTGAAAGTTGCAGTTAACCCATGGTCATATAAATCAGGCACAACAGTTGGTAACACTTCATTTGAGGGGGTTTGCATAAGACTGACATGACACTGTCATAACCGTGACATGACACCTGTCATGAACATGAACAAGTCTTAATGATGACAGTCATAAATATTTATGAAGTGTCATTCGGTCAGTTATGTCACTTTTAATGCAAAGTTTACATTGTTTGAGATGTCTTTGTTATGGCAACTTGAAATTAACCAAGAAAACATAACCAAGCCAGTCATAACCATGCCATAGCAGGCCTAATTATCAGACTTAAACTATTTAGCTTTATGTGTTAACATTACATTATACTGTCATATGTGCTTGGTTTTGACATTGCCTGTCATGAGATCATTATAATTGTCAAGAATAATTATAACTGTGTCATGAATAATTCCCTTGACCTCAAGTAAAGTGGAACCATTTGGACTTGTCACAAAGATGTCAGTAAAGACATTTCGAACAATGTCAACTTTGCATTAAAAGTGACATAACTGACCGAATGACACTTAGTCAGTCATAAACCTTCATAAAGACTCCTTCATCTTCATGACAGGTGTCATGTCATTCTTACACCCCATTCAGATAAAGTGTTACCCAACAGTTATGGAATTATAAGGTATAGAAAGACATGAATAATGTATAAAAATGACTACAGGGACTACAAAGTGAAATTGTCAGTGTCCATTCTAAATATATATATATATATATATATATATATATATATATATACCTCTGATTCCAGTTGGTTCTTTGTTCAGAGTCCTGGTTTTACATCGTAGATTTTCTCCTGTTTCATCAATCCAAATGTACGTCACCTGACACTCTGCACCCTTGTCAAGAGACAGATAGTACTTCTTGACTGTCTTGTGAAGACTGATGCTTTCGGACAGGACTGACATGATGATTTTTTTCTTTTTCTTAAAGGAAACACTCCTCTTTGAATGTACAGTAGCACTCCTGCTTACTAAAAATATCTGTTACTTATCCTTATGCTAATTCTGGGGTAACAGGAACCTTATGCCAACACCTGAGGCAGAGCTGATGCAGTTCAGTAATTACTGAAGGCTTACGGGATAGTGAGGCAGGCAAGGGTCAAAATCAATGAGGGCAGTCCAAACAGGCAAACAAATCCAACAAGGAGCAGGCAAGTATCTAAAATCCAATAAACAGGCAAGGTCCAAAACAAGTAGCTAACAGCTCTCAGGAAGAACAGGATGCAGAAGCTAGAGAGCCAAGACATGCACACAGCAACTTGACTTAACAATCTGGCAAGGAACAAGGGAAGTGTGGCTGATGAGGTGAGTGGTGCACGTTCAGTCTGAAAACGACCTGCAACGTTTTGCTGCGGTTTCCTAGTTGAACGAGGCGTATCCTCCAAACGGTGTGCAACAGGCTTTGAGGCATGTTTTCTCCTGTTTAGTGGGTGTGTCAGAGGTGTTACCATGTCACAGCCAGGTGCACATAAACCCCGCTGTATTAAAAAGGCAGTGCGCCTGTGTACACAACACAGTGTTCAAGGGGCCACCATTTCCGTTTACATAAACGTTTTGCTACATTTTGTCGAGGCTGAACGCGCCACAGGTTAAGTGAGCAGACGAGAAGTAGGAACAGATGTGTGGATGGGTGAGGGAAAGTCTGAGAACATCTGGTGAAGGGAAAGGGGATGGCAGGTCTGGGGAGTTGTAGGAAAGAAAATCACCTGGGAGAAGGCTGGAGAAAGGAACCTATAGCAATATGGAGGGCTGGGGATGAAAGCGTGGTTGACAGGGTTAACTGAGGAGCAGATACAATCATAAAATATTTGGATATTTTAAATTTAAATTGCCATCCCATCTGTTTGACATATGGAGCAACAGAGGCAATAATCCTGTTATAATCCTAAAATCGGTATATTTATAAAAACAAAATCAAATGACAATGTGAAAACAATGTGACAATGTGAAAGCAGTCACTAGGGGTCACTAGTAGTGATGAACCTACAGATGATTATCACCTGAATCTGCAGCTCCCCTCAGCTTTACAGAGCTTTAAAGCAAGTTTCAGCTCATTGATTAGCTGTCCGGCCCACAACTTTACTGTTTTGGTTCACTCTCACTACTCTCATAGCAGAAGGCAACTGTTTTCAATAAAAAAAGCTCTAAAAACCCCGTACAAACAGTTTTGTTTCCTTTGGACAGAGCCAGGCTAGCTGTTTCCTCCTATTTACATTCTTTATGCTAAGCCAAATGGCTGCTGGCTGTAGCTTCATATTTAACACAAAGAAATTAGAGTGGTTTCAATCTTCTCATCTCTCTCAACTCTCAGCAAGAAAGCAAGAAAGCAAATAAGCGTGTTCCCCGAAATGTCAAACTATTCCCTTAATTTTTGTTTTACCTAAGGCATTATATTGTAATAGTATTGCATTGCCCCTCCTGCTACCTTTAAGCAGCATTGTTTAGACAACATACTGCCATGACAGTGCACTAAATTTAATACCCCCCCTTCCCACAGCTCTCTCTCACACACACACACACACACACATAAACACACACTCAAACACACACAGGACATGCTGTTGTGGATAAAAGCAGCCTTTCTGGCCGGGGACAGAACCAGATGGCACAGAAGTTAAAGCATTGGTGAGGAACACTGAAATAGCACTCAAGCAATATTTTATCTTTATTAATGGCAACAGGGTTTTGTTTGAATACAGATTTAGATGATGGAGACAGAGACAGACAGTCTGAAGCAGGGGGCGGGGAGTTGATAATCAGATTATCTCCATCGTTTTTGAGAGTTTGTACTATTTTGGTGCATTTGCTGATTTAGGACACACTGGAATTACATGTTGAAATTGCTTTCACATTGCCATGAATGTCCTTTCTTTTCCTAACTGTGTTAATATTAAGTTAATGGTTGAATGTAATAATAATAATTCAAAAGTCGCAACATATTGTACGTTTACATTCCCAAATGATTAGTAGTTAGTAGGAGTAAAGTAGTTAAGGCCATATGCATGAAAAAGATACAGTTATAATGAGTGTATTTGTCCTGACATACAGTAAATGTAAAATAATAAATCTTCATGCTGTTACTGTATACAGCAGGGAGCTCCAACACTCTCTAAAGCTGCATTCAGCCCCACCAGTCCCATTTCCTGCACATATCCAGTCACAGTTGTCACTGTGCTATGTTTCTCTGCAGACTTCTTCTTTATCATCTCGTTGCACAGCTCTGAACACTTCTTGTCGCACTGCTTTGTCAACAAAGACATTTCTTTGTCATACTTTTCCCTCTCCCTCCGCAGGTTCTCCTCTATCTGTCTCTTGAGGTTTTCTTCGCTCGTTTTTTGTTGCTCAATTTTCATTTTGACGAGCTTTAACTCCTGCTCGAGGGCCACAGTTCTCCTTTTCTCCGCTCTTCGATTCTCCATCTGTATGTCCCATTCTCTCTGGTTCTCCTCCCTCTCACGTCGGAGCCGGTCCTCCATTTGCCTTTTCCTCTCCTCCTCCTTCCTGCTCTGCTCCTCCAAGCTCTGGGTGAGTTTATCCAGCTCTTTCTGTAAAGCTTCTCTCTTCATTTCCTCCCTCTGCCTGATGGCCTGCTCTTTCTGTATTTGCTGAAGTTCCATCTCTCTCTCTTTCTTTTCATTTTCCACTCTGTGCTTTTGGATCTTTTCCTCCATTGCTCTTCTCATTTTCTCGTCCTGCTCAGCTTGCTTCTCCAGCATTTTAGTAACTTTGTCAAGCTTTTCTTGAAGAGCTTCCCTTATCTCTTTTTCCTCTCTGCGTATCTCCATCAGTCTCACCATCTCTTGAATCTTTCTCTCCTTCTCCTTCTTGTCATTCTCCTCCATCCATCGTCTGAAGGCCTCCTCTCGATCTCTTGCCAATTTCTCCTCCTTCTCCTTCTCCAGCTGCTGCTTTTTCTTCAGCTCCTCTATCTCCCTCTTGCTTTTTTGCTTAACCATGTCTAGCTCTTTTTCATACGACACTTTTATTGCTGCCTCTTGCTTCTTTTTTAACAGCTCCTCCTCCTCACCCAGCAGCCTCCTCTCCTCCTGCAGCTCCTGAGCCAGATCCTCCTCTGCTTTCTGGAGCATTTTGCTGCCGTAGCAGCTTCCTCCGTTTCCCTGCATTATGCTGTCCACTAAGGCAAGCAGTTCGGACACCTGCTCCTTGTTCTTGGCGTTCTGGTTGTTAAAGACACAGTACCTGCCCCCACATCCGGCCACCAGCATGGCCAGATCCCTGCAGTCGTCTATCAGACAATGCTTCACAAATGTCCCTTCTTCCAGAAGGTCCCCATGGGTAAAAACCACTACAGAGAAACTCAAAGCATGGGAACCCATTGCCTGTTTGATCTGCCGCACCACCTCCTTCTCCTCCTGAGTAAACCTCCCAATCGGAATAACAAGAAGGAACACATGGGGTCCGGGGTACAGGAGGCTAACACTCCTCCTCAACTCCATCTGCACCTCCTGTGGCGTCTGATGAGTGTCCAGCAGCCCTGGAGTGTCTAGAAGTGTCAGGTGTCGCCCCCGAAATTCTCCACAGGCCCTGCGACGTTGGGTGACAGAGGAGCTGCTAACCTTTGAGTCGAAGACCTTACGGCCCAAGATGGAGTTGGCAGTGGAGCTTTTTCCGCTGCCAGTCTTCCCCAGCAAAACCAGTCTGATCTCAGTGGAGGGGGAAGACTGCTTCCTGCCTGGTTGAGACAAAGAAGAAGAAAGGTTGTGAAAGAATGAAAGAAAGAAAGAAAGAAAGAAAGAAAGAAAGAAAGAAAGAAAGAAAGAAAGAAAGAAAGAAAGAAAGAAAGAAACATAAATCCCAACTTACCTGCAAAGCTGATGGAAGACAGCTGCTTGCTAATGGATGACATGCTGTTACTGGTCACTTTCCTCCATAAATTGAGAACAAAAGAGAACAGCATATCACTATATAGATCCAAAACATTGTGGGTGTGTCTGGCCCTATGACACGTTGAACCCCTCTGAACTCTAACCATCGCCATCACCGTGTTTCTAATATCAGTCTGGAGAAACTGTGGTCCAATAGTCTGTCTCTGAAACCTCTGCAGAGCAGATTTTATCTCTGAGTATAAACACTCCAGCAAGAGGTCATGGTCCAGCTGTGGCAAATATCTGGGAAGCAGGCTGACATACTGTAACGTCCAGCAGATCTTAAATGTTAGCTGATTAGTTGTTGTTTAGGAATGGTCTGGGATCAATGAACTAGGCACCATCCTGTCAGTGTTGAGGTCTTACAGACCAGACAAACTGTCTGATGATAGAACAAGACTAAGAGTCTACAGTCATCCTAGTGGCTCGGTGAGGTTGTGATTATGTCAGACAAGTTATTGACTGTTTTTAACATGATGTGGAGCTGAAACTTCAGACAGTCTGAGATACAAGAGCAATAATATTAATTAGGAGTGGGTTTTAAATGGATTCCACTTTACTTTATTTATTTATTTTGATGATTGTGTTACTATTATAATTATTACTATTCTCTTTTTTGTGACTTTATTAATTTAATCTATTTAAATTCTGCCTAAAGAAAGATATTCAGGGAGTCTATCGGAGTCTGCAAATGGGAACACCTATTTATGGAGATTAGAATTAACTTCAGCATGAGTCTGGACTATTTCTGAATATTGTCTGATGTTATTTCTTAGTGAATTAGAAATTATACCACAAGTGTCACAATACCAGCACTAAGATGTTTATTTAACATGATTTAGAATTTAAGTGATTAGACTTTTTTGTTTTATTTGGGTTATCATCACTCCATCTCATAATGCTCCTATTTACCCTCTTTTTTGCTATATCACTTTTAAATCTTGAATAAGAAGGTTCTCTTGTGGGGCACTAATGTCTTACTGATTTATTGTTTTGACCGAAGGATTTTTTCTCAACAATATCCCAGCGACTCATTGTTTCTATAGTGAAGATTTGGAAGTGCTGTTATAAAGCAGTGGGCCTTTGGGCACTTTGCCCTGCAGAATAAGAATGATGTACCCCATTAAGAGGATCTGCTAATACTTCACAGATTCCCTGTCTGTTGTGTCTTTTGGTATCATTAAGCTGTCTATTAGGCATTTTATAAATAAATATACTTCCATGTTCACTTTGTTATGCATTGAGTTCATTCATTCATTCAGTCAGTAACTGAATCCAAGATAATTAGAGCTTATCTGCCCTCTAGAGGCTCTTGCGGGAATGGAAATGTCTAAAGAAACTAAACCAGGTTCATTCATTCACCTGCCTGCTGTTGTCCTACTGGACTGTGTGTGAGCTTTGTGTGTTTGTGTGGGTGTGTGTGTGTGCCCTTAATCATGGCTTATATGACTGCACTTACAACATACATTTCAATAGCCTTGTAAAGATGTATCTGCCCATCCTCACCTTCCAGCTGTATTTATCTGTATGACTTTTAATGCTGGATATTAGTTCATCTTTCTAAACAGATCGAGGGAAATGATCATCTGTGTATTCAAAAGACAGATTTTACAAAACCTGGAGGTAGGCTTTAAGGTCTGAATATTGTGTTAAAAACTGAGGGAGCTTTGTACGGTAAGAAAGGTAAACATTCACCCTTTCTCTCCAAGTCTCATATTCCAAGTATTCTAAAGGTATGTAAAACAATTTTATTAACATCTAGACTAGAAAAACATTTCACCAGTTTCACCTGGCTTTAATGTCTTTATCTTGCAGGTTTTTCCACAAAGATCAGTATAAGAAAGGACATGGGATGATACTCCATGTAATTCTTGATTGTTGGTGATGTTGTAGTGGAGCACTCTGCTGTTTGATGTCTTTCTTTAACTGTAATGTCTTTTGATGTGGTTGTATTTGTCAGACAGTTGCCACAGAAACAAAGGGAATTTCCGAAAGGAAACGAAATTAACTAAATGTAGTTACTGCCTGGCAATTGTGTCACTGACCTCTGCCCTCTTTTTGCATCATACATAAGGTTGTTTCATAAGTATTTGAGGTTATTCTGCTGCTGTCATTGTCATCGACTCTGGAAACAGCTTAATCTGGTTGCCTAAAATGTAATGTAAATAATGTAATGACTATAGCTGGATGTCTGGCTGTTAGCTCATCAATAATGGAGAGTCCATGCATGTTCAAGGCGAGGCCTAGATTGTCTTACCGTTTCACTGCTCTGTCACACATGGGAGCACACCTGACATTAACTAACCGATAGCCTTTGATGAATTTCGGTGTTTGTGTGCTTGTGTGGTTAAACGGATGATTCGTGTGCAGTGACCTTGTCCTCTTTACGTCGAAGCAAAAAACAACAATGAACCTACACAACCACACACACATACACACACACATCAGAATACTGACATAAAATATGATTTCTCTGTAGACAAAACAGTTTTGATTTATCTGGTGTTGCATTAGAGTAAAAATGAGGTGACTCTTGGGTAACACTGAGGTCCAGCAATGACTGAGGATGAATGTTATCATCATGGTAAAAAGATGATATGGGGAGGCTGTCAGGATGCCTTAGCAATGATGAGGATGCTCATGAGAAAGACCATGACGAAGAAGATCCACATGAAAAACCTATCCATCACCTTGGCAACCTTCTTCCACTCTGCTGCCTTGACGCAAGTAGCTCTCTGCTCGCGGAAGCAATTGGCGATGAACTGGATGTTCTTCACCACCTGAGGAAGAGACAGATAGATGAACTAAAGCGAGCACTTAAAGAAACTTTAGAAGAAGAGAAGTAATCAGATAAGTAGGTAATGTGAGTAAACGGAGAAACAGCGTGCTGTGGTGATGCACCTGTTTATGTTGGAGGCAGGGGCAGCAGCAGGGGCAGGATGGGACTTGAAGTTTCTCTGTTGGATAGAGGAGCTGCTCCTTCAGCCCTCCGTTCAGGTGCTGGAGGTTTGGTGGATGAGGAGGGGACTGGTAGTAGCGCTGTGTGGGCTCTTGCTTCCCTTCACCCCGCTCCAGTCTGGAAGCGTGGTTGTTATGGTTGTTGTAATGGTGACGGCTGCTGTTGGCGTTGCCGTTCGCCTGGCTTTTGCGATGCTTGTTGTGATGATGCACGCCATGGCCGTTGCTGTACTTGTATGGGTCACTGTCATGGTGGTAGTCGTGGAAACGGTCATCAAGGTAGCCACCCTTATCATTCATGGGTTCTTCAGGGTACAGAGGGGTCCTCTTACTCTCCGGCGTAGTGCAGTTCTCGCCCACCTCATAGACGAAGAAGATTTTGGACATGTAGTCTATGATGAGCACCTTAGCCCAGTGAGGGACCGGCTTGGCCTCGGCACCACAGAAATGAATGTTCATTATGAAGATGGTGAGAGAGGTGGAGGCTGTGATCATAGTCATGGTGGCTATGTAGTACTTCCCTGAAGGAGAGGACAAAGAAAAGGACAGATTTATATTGGGAAATGGTTGACAGGCAACACATTCGCATACGACTTCCTCACTTCATCAGCAATGATCTGGAACGACATGCCAGATATATCTTGATACATACATATATCAACCTATTTAATGGCCAGTTTTGTCTCCAAGCTGCATAACTGAGTTTGATATGGAAGTCCATTTCTGCCAGGAAAACAAAAACATAGATGAAAAGTTATGAATGACAAAAAAATAAAAAATACTCATAGTCAACATTATAGGATTCTAAGTCAAATGTCCCTTGTGACTGTTATACTATTATATATAATATGATTGGATTATTATTACTTTATTAATGTAAAAGCAGCATTTTACTCTTGTGGTTGGTTGAGGTGGAGCAATATATTTTACTGTTTTGTATAGGACTGCAATTAATGATTATTTTCATTATGGATTCATCTGCTGATTGTTGTTTTTAGGATCCATAGATTTTCATCCTTTTTATTCTTTTCCAGTGGAAATGGGCTTCCACAGTCTAAATAGTTCAATAATGACACAAAACTGAATGCCAAGAATAATTCAAACCTATGTAGGGCATGCTCTCTGCAGGAGGCATGCTCTCAGCCACCAACAACTGGAACACAGTGAGCGCCAGCAGCACCGTGACCCCAAGGGAAACCTTCTCCCCCGAGTCGGCCGGCAGGTAGAAGCCCAGCGGGGCCAAGAACGAGATGAGGAAACAGGGCAGGAGCAAGTTGAAGATGTAGAAAGAGGAGCGGCGCTTCAGATGAAGGGTATAAGTGATTTCGGTGTAAGGGTCAGAGCAGCAGCCATACATCATGACGTTTCTAACTGCCGGCATGCCATGACACTCCCACTCCACGTTGTCCACAAAGTCAGACAGGTCACCGCTGTCCATGCCCAAACTGATGTCCACCTGTGTAGAGGACACATGTGAAAGTTGTGAGTATCAACACACATGCAAATATACTCATGTCATATGGATGCACAAACCAACAACCAGAATAATGAATAAACATTCCCTTACATATAGTTTTTTTTTTTTAAAAGAGTTATCAAAAAGTCATTCATTTTTTAATTATCTGACATTATCAAGGTCAAAGGAACTGGAGCCAACGGGCTATATAGAAGGCAAGAGGCTGGTACATGACCCATACTGATTATCACAACTTTATACCTACTGTATAAACAAGTTTCTGTTCCACCAAAGGAGCAACATGGAAACTAACACATACATAAGAAAAACATGCAACTCACACTAAAAAACCTTGCTCTGTCATCCTTTCTGCCCCTTAAAATGTCAGTTCACCAAAAATATAAGGCAAGACAGAAAATCTGGGGTTTTTGTATGCGTGAACCGACTCTTTACTCTTTCCTTGTCGTGCTATTGCCCTCCTTAAACTCAAAGTTTGAAAGTGACTTAAACCTGCAATAACTATCATCACCTCATAAGTTAATATGGTGAAGCAATCAGTTTTATTTACATATCCAGCAGTTACAGAGCAACATTCTAATTTATTTGGAGTTGTGTCTGTGTCCACCTGATGAATGTAGCCTAAGTCCAATATTCACTTTCTTTTAGCTCTATTTTTGGTCTCTACCAACTCCTGACAGAAATGTCGGGCTCTTTAGCTGCTAAATTATCCACTATGTTCACCAGCTAGTCGCTAACTGTGTGTCTCTGTCTGTTCGGTGCTGATCACTGAAAAACAACGCTATGAGAGCGGTGAAAGTGAACAAAAACAGCAAAGTTGAGGGCCGGACAGCTAAACAAGCTGAAACTCGCTATAGAGCTCTGTAAAGCCATGAGAAGCTGCAAATTCTGTATGTTCATCACTACGAGTGACAACTTTCACATTGTCATTTGATACATTGCTATTATAAAAACTATTAATTACAGCCACTTTATCAATATTTTGGCAATACTATGAATGATTCAAGTATACTGTAAAAAACAGCACATTGTTTATATCGATGATGCAAGCTGAATTCAAACTGACTCCATTAAAGGGAAAATATAAATGTTTTAGAAGCCATGTTTGAAGGGGATGAGTGTGGGCAGAATATCACTTTTAAGAGTCAGTCATGATAGAGTTGAGTCAGTAAACTTCTTTAGCCCAGAGTTGAACTGATTCCAACAAGATAAAAGGCGTGATCCCCTCTCATTCACCCGTATCGCCCCCCTGCTTAAACACACCTGGTTGCCGTTGTAGGTCCAGGATCCGAAGGTAAGGTTGCAGGACTGCCAGTCAAAGGGGAAGTAGGAGACGTCCACCACACATGTGCTCTTTGTGATCGCTGGAGAGTCCCAGACGATCTCTCCATTATAACGCAACTTCACATTAGTGCTGGATGCACCTGCAGACTCCTCATCAGCTCTACACAGACATACAGAGCAAAAGGATACATTTGTAGATGCATGCACTCAATCAGATACACACACTGCTGCATCAAAGGAACACCATGAATGCCAGTTGCTGTTTGTAATCAGACGGGTAGGCATTACAAAAGTGAGCATGGAAATATGTAAATACACATTACCCAAAAGGTGTAGCATTTTTGTCACCTTTTCATTTTATTTTGCTTTCTATTTGTTTGTCTTCCTACTCTTTCTTCCCTGTACTGACTTGTTGTAGAGGACGATGTCCGGCTTCCAAACCAGGTCGCTGGGGATGTTGATCATCTCAAGGTCGTCATAGTCGTCTTTGTCCCACTTCAGGTAGGCATCATACCAGACCAGCCTGATCCACAGGTACGTGGTTAGCACCTGGTTCCTCTCATCCTACACACACACACACACACACAAACACATTTTAAAAAAGAGAGAGTGACAAAAGAGGCTCACTGATGTGTAAATTAAACTTGCAGGTTGTAACTTAATCAAACAGACTGGATGCAAGCCTTTATACACCAGTGCAATGCTATTCAGTGCTGGCCTCTGGTGGTCTCCACAGGAACAGAAGACTGAAGGCAGTGCTGTTAGTTTGTTCAGTATGAAAGCCACACATTTATTCTGTAAAAAAGTAGAACCATGAGCAAATTAAAGGGGCACTCCACTGATTTATAAGTCAAAGTCAATTCATTAGTCATTGGGTGTACTACACAGCCTGTGAAAACCGTCATACATTGTCTTCTGTGGCTCTGGAGGAGCTTTGTCAAGTCTGACTCAAGTGACATCACTCGGGTATCTCACCTCAGAAATGGAGACTGCAAACATGTCACTGAAAGCTTGAGTTACAAACTTGGGGCGTGGAATTTGAAAGAAAACAGGCTACAGAGTTACATAAAGGGACCAAAGTGTGGGACCCAATGTTTCTCGACCTCTGCTGCATAAATTTTGACCTTTCTTTTTTCCTGACTTTATGAAGTGTAGTACTGAAACGCTGGAGTGTTCTTTTAACGCTTGGTTGCATTGGACATAGAGAAGCACTATAATTTAGCAATAACTATATCTTAATGTAGATTCCTTATTCCTTATCAGTGTGGTTCTGTTAATCTTGGCATACCTTTTATACATGCTACTAGAACATTTGACTGACAGCTGCACCTCATCTGTAATTCTATATCTCTACTGCTTAGAGTATCTTCACCTCAGTGTGATTAATTACTTCACGGTATATATAATATTAATTGCTCATTTCTCATAATTCTTATTTTTACTCTCATTCTAATGATTTTTCTTTATTGCATACTAACCTTTTCAGCACAGCCTCAAGTGCATTTTACTGCATGTATTGTATAAGCATGTGACAAATAAAACCTTGGAAATTTTAATCTGTGGCAGTTAGAAGTGAGCGATAAATTACAACAACAGCAACAGATCTTGATCTCCGTCTTCCTATAATCCCCTTAATCATTTGGCAGTCAGAGGTTTATCCTCTTAAAATCTGAAGCAGCCACAGGTAACCTCAGCTTTACAACTCATGCTGTGTGGCCAAGCACTGGTCAAATCCACATAAGTTTCAAAAGGGACTAAATACATCTGGTGGATTTTAGTAGAAATTTGTTCATATACAAACATTCAGTACTTTTTGCATATGATGTAACAGCGCATATACATATATGTATGGTGTCTTGGGTTTGGCAATTTCAGTCAGTGTAGGCGTCCTGTAGCTTTAATGACGTGTTGGAACAAGAAGGTACTGTATTATATGTAATTTATGTATATGTGATATTGTCAACCAGGGTGGTGAAATTTAAAGACCTATCTGAAGAGTTTCTTGTGTGGTTAATTGGTATTATATGTGGCTGGGGTGTACAGGTTTTATATCTCTAAATCTATGTAGGGTAATGATACATATTTGAGTTTCCTCTCTACTCACCATATCTTTGATCTGTGACAGTGTGATCTGCAGGGACACATTGAGGGCTTTGTCTGTGTCCTCTACAGGTCTCAGAGCGTTGGAGTAGTCCTCCATCAGGTCATTCAGTAGTTTGCGGGCATAATGACCCTGAGCACCATGGGACACTGAGAGGGCAAGAGGAGAGCAGAGGGTGGGTACAACAGTAAAGGTTACAACAGACAAATGTCAGGGAATTGAAGAGACAAGCAGAAAACAAGGCAGAGTTGGCTTTACAAAGACAAAACAAACGTGTGTGGCACATCGGTGAGATATAAACATCAAACTGCTCCATCATGTAGAACTGACCTTGCACTAAAAGGCTGATCCAAACACACATCAGCGCTGCCTTCCTCATTTTCAACCAGTCACAACTGAGGGATCAATTATTCAGCAAAGTAGTCGCTGAGACAGCCTGGGTCCAAATCCAGAGCGTCACTCTATTCTGATCTCCATTCTCCCCCTGCTGAGGCTGAGCGAGCAGACACCACAGAAAATTCATGAAATCTTACATCCTGTCAGAAGCTCTGAATGCTTCGCTAGTTGTTACTCGTAGTTCGTCTCTGTCACTTTGTCTCTGTGTGTGATCGCTGCTCTGGAACAGAACCTAGGGCTATCACTCACACACAAACAGGTACACTGCAGTATCACATAGCTCACATGCCCTGGGAGAAATGTGATGCCTGCAGCCCAATCCACTTGTGTACATGACCACAACCAGCTGTACGACACACACACGTACACACACCGAACCTTACTGCATTACACAGCTAATGACATGTGTCAGTCACACACATACAGTGACACTTTCTTACCTATTCGCAGGTCATTCAAGATGAACACACACACACATCAGTGAGGATGTGACACATGTCATACATGCTACATGGCAAAGAACTTCACATAGATCCAGGATCAGATAGATAGATAGATAGATAGATCTAAGGCCATATGGGAGTAGAGTAAAGCATGAGTTCAGGGGGTGTGCTATGGTGCGTGCTTTGCATGTGATGGCAGTGTCAATGAGGCCTGGGAGGTTGGGAGTAGGGAGACCAATAATTTTAGAGTCATTGTGTGTGATTTTGAGGAGTTTGTTCCTGTTGGTGACAGTGAGCATGGTGAAGTAGCATGTGCTACAGTAGAGGAGGATGGGTTCTATGATGCTCCTGTACAGGAGGAGCAGAAGGTGGGGTGTGACTGAGAGTGCCCTGAGTTTCCGGATGGCGGAGAGCCTCTGTTGGCAGCGTATATGATCGAGCGTGATGATCAAAGCTAAGTTAATTGTCAAGGGTGATTCCAAGGTACTTGAAGCGCTCCACCATCTCAACTGGCTCACTGTTGATGGAGATGTGGCAGTGGGGGGTACTGGGTTTATTGCGGGTCTCAAAGAGGAGTTCCTCAGTCTTGGTGACATTCAGGAGTAGGTGATTCTCTGTGCACCACTGAGTGAAGTGGGAGATTGAGTGCTGATAGGCCATGACTGAGTTACTACACCAAAAGGTGTAGCATTTTTGTCACCTTTTCATTTTACTAGACAGTCATTAGTGCAGAGGGTATACAGGAAGGGTCTCAGAACACAGCCTTGGTGGGCTCCGGTGTTGGTGATGATGGTGGGTGATGCAGTGGTGTCCACCCTGAAGGTTTGATGTCTGATATCTGTCTCAAAAACTGTGCACCCAGCGGATGAGGTGAGGGGAGACGTTGAGATGGTGGAGTATGATGATCATCTGGTAGCGTTGCATGGTGTTGAAGGCAGAGCTAAGTCAATGACTAGAACCCTGGCATGGTGGTCAGGGGAATCCAAATGCTGAAGGAGGGTATGGAGGAGACATACCACAGCATCCTCCGTCCCTCATTTGGCTTTATATGCAAACTGCTGGGTGTCTAGTTGTGGGCTGACAACAGGGAAGATGGAATTATTATTATTATTATTATGGAATTATGGAGTATCTTAACGTGCTGATTTACACTTTTTGTTGGCAATTTAATGTTTTCATCATATAGCTAGGGCTATGGAAATAAGTTATCATTTTTACCCTGTGTCATGCTTCAATAATATGCATAAAACCTTGTTTGTCAAGGTCCCATGTTGGATTGAAGAGGTCAGAGAAGCTGGCCGATAAACCAATAAGAGTAAGAATAAGAGAGTAAGACTCTCACCTCCCTCAACAAGTATTGTCAATGTTCCCCATCAAGGTGGGCGATAGTAGAAGCTGCTGGTTCAGAGTTTGTAGATTGTGTAAATGTGAGGAAGAGAGCAATAATTCTCAGTCAACTTTTCTTGCAAAAGTTTAAAACTATAACCTTTATGCAGTAATTTTCTAAGTTGCTGAACAATAGGTCAGATTTTAGAATATATCTATATAGAATATAGATATAATAATATAACTATGATCACTTTTGTCTAACAAATTTATTGCAACAAACAACGTCAGTAAGAGATATTACTGACATTGTTCTACTCATTTACTGCTCGTGGTGATGCGATGTGTCACTGAGTTTCTGTGGTGCTGAGCTCGCATAGGACAGGTGTTTCCTGTGTGTGTGTGTGTGTGTGTGTGTGTGTGTGTGTGTGTGTGTGTGCATGTGTGTGTGTTTGTCTGTGTGTGTGTGTGTGTGTGTCTGAAAAGGAAGAAAGTGTGAAATGGTTTCATTGTACCAGAGTAAGAGTCAAAGAGCTTTTGTAAACCATTTCTAACCATCATCTCTGTGCAGGGTTAAAGGTGTTGGTGTGTATGTGAGAGAAAGAGAGAGAGAGAGCGAGAGAGAGAGAGAGAGAGAGAGAGAGAGAGAAGGAAACAAAGTAAATGTGAGTTTGTATGCTGTATAATACAATGAATGCACTGTGCAAAAAGAAGCGGTACCGTGAGCTTATGAGTAATAATGGGGTGTGTGCGTCGGTGTTCTTGTAGTAAACGGGGGAGAAAAGGAAAGCGAGTGGGGGAGCTTCAGAGGGTGAGACAGTGAGAGAAAGACAGTGGGGAAGGAACACGACAGAACGACAGAAAAAGCAAAGAGCAGTGGTGTAGTAACAGCCAAGGAAGTGTGTGTCAATATAAACAATATACAATGATTATCGCCTTCCGAACAATGCTCGCCTGCAGTGGTAGAAGTCATTTTAGGTATACAGCACTTTAGTGAGCAAAAAGGTGTGGTTGATTAAGTCTGGCGATATTCTATATTTTTTTTAAATCTCATGAAAAAAACAAAACCAACAATGAACTGGTCCTACTGACAAGTATTCTCTGTGTAGCCAAAGCCTGATACATCTTATTCCCCTGTGCCATAGACCTCTATTGTTGTCTAAATTCCATTAAGCTGCTTCAGTTTCAGGGTCCTGGTATTGTTCATGTTGGCTCACTGTCACAATGTCATGGCTTACTGGGGAACGTGGATAGAAAGAAGCCATTATTAGTTCCACCTGTGCTGTTTCTGCTATGACAAGTCAAAATGTCTGCTGTGTCCACAGACAGGGTGAGAGTTGACTGAGAAAAATATAGAATATCATCAGCCTTATCCCTTAAAGTCAGCTAATTATATAATTTTCAGAGTGTAAAGATATACTGTACATGCTCACAGTACTCACAACTTTTACTTAAGTAAACGTAGCAATACTACAGTGTAAAAATAGTCTGTTACAAGTAAAAGTCCTGCTTTCACAATTGCCCTTACGTATAAGTAAGGGGATCATTTTAATTACTTTATATATTGCTGAGTAGCTTGTGAATCCCCCCACCCCCCCACCCCCCAGTGTTCAATACAGTTTTATCTAGTCTTATCTTATAATAATAATACATCATCATTAGTTGTCATCATTAGTATTAGCTGATCATATTTTGTATTATTAATCTGAATCTGCAAAGTAACTAGTAACTAAAGTTATTAAATAAATGTAGTGGAGTAAAAAGTACAATATTTCCCTCTGAACCGTGGTGGAGTAGAAGTATAACGTATCATAAAATGGTAGTAAGTAAAGTACAAGTACCTTAAGTGTACTTTGTTACCTTCCACCACTGCAACTGAGATTGGCTGAGTATGAGTATGTTATAGCAGGAAAAGAACAGGTGCGGCTGATAACATTAACAATGGCTCAATTCCATTAAGCTGTACCACTAAGCCATGTCAATGAGCCAGTATGTACAATACCAGAACCCTGGAACAACACCTATATGAAATGCAGCCATTATTAATGTTATTAGTTACACCTGTGCTCTTCTGCTACGGCATGTCAAAATGTCTGCTGTGAAAACGGCCTATTTACCAGCTCCTTGGATAACATATCAGAGGCCCATGAGAAGTAAGACAGAAAACCGCTACCCACTGACTGTGAAGTGGCTCCACTATGTACACTTCTGTATACCCTGTACACAGTGTGTGTGTGTTTATGTGTGTGTGTGAGAAAGAGAGAGAGAGGCATATAAGGGATATGGCATTGTGGTAGTTGTGGGAGAGAGAGCACAATGAGCGATGAAAGATCTGGCCACAGTAGGCAGTCAAACATGCTAAACTCTCAAAGCGTACCGCTTCTCTCTGTCACTTGTACCTCAAAAATTACCAACGTGCAGACAGTAATTAAATGAATACCAAAGTTTGATCATATGGCTATATTATTGGATCTAGTAAACCCAACAAGAAAGCTGTTTTGAGAATAAATTTGTACATACTCTGGGTGTCTAATGTCTTGCCAGCTGTGTCAGATGATACTTTGATAATTTGAGGTTTATTATACTAATCAGTACTATTATAGCTTATTGGTTCCATTACTTAAATGGTTCATCTGTATGCTCTGAGAATGTTTGGGATTTTTGTCAAGTTATACTACGTCAAGCATGAGCGTTGGTGGACGTGCAAGGCATTGTGGTAGACTTTTGGGTAGTTTTTCCTCATTCGAATCTAAGGTCTAAGGACAGAGGGTGTCTTATGCTGTACAGATTGTAAAGCCCCTTGAGGAAAATTGTGATTGTGATATTGGGCTATTTGCTGCTGACACCATATTCAGGTGGTCTGAGGGTCCTGTGTATAGGGTATCCAGTGGTGGAATGTAACTAAGGACATGTACTGCACTTAAGTACAATTTTGAGGTACTTGTACTTTACTTGAGTATTTCCATTTTATGCTACTTTATTGTTCTCCACTACATTTTGGAAGCCAATATTGTACTTTTTACTCCACTACATTTGGCTGACAGCTTTAGTTACTAGTTACTTTGCAGATTCAGATTATTAATAGAAAATACAAATCAACTAATAAATGGTCATGTATTATTATAGATTAAGCTATCCGTCAGTAAAAAGTATGGTATCCACATGATTTTGTAATATGAGTGTGAATGTGTCCAAAAGGTCGTGTGTGTAAGCACATGTATAAGTGTGTGCTGAATGAGTGAACCTTTGTGAGAACTGAGAAGAAGACTTAGAGTCGCTGTATGTGTTAGCACAAGTTGTTGTGTCTGTGTGTATATGTGTGTATGTGTGTGTGTGTGTGTGTGTGTGTGTGTGTGTGTGTGTGTGTGTGTGTTGGGATGTGGTTAGGTGTTTTTCAGCGTATCCTTGAAAAGCCTGCACTGTATCTCTCATCCCCAGCAGCTCTGAACACAACATAAGACAGATAAATGTAGAGAAAGAGCGGGAGAAAGCACGAGGGGGAGGAACAGCGTTTCTGAGCTTTTTCCTGGTTGTTTGCTGTTCCTAGTCGTCTTTTTTTTTTTTGCGCTTTCATTATCATTCAGCTACAGTAAATCTTTAACACAAACTAGTTTTCTCAAACAGCCTTCATTTCCTCATGTCATCGTCTCACATGCATATTCAAACCCCCCTAACACAGACATAGAGACACATAAGTCACATTTACAGACATATACTGTAGGTACTTATATATAAGACTGCACTGGTGTGTATTAGGGATAGACCATGTCATATACATGTACAGGTCTTAAAGTCCTCTAAGGCAACTTTGTGATTTTAGGCTAAATAAATAAAACTGCCTTGACTAGGATAGATAAAAGGGTTTAAAGTCATATCTGATATAGACTACATCACCTTTTGTCTCCATGTCTTATCTGTTGTGTGTGTATGTTAGCTAAGCACTCAGATCAATTTATTTATTCATTTATTTTCATGTTAGCTTAATATCCCATACTGTATATGTTTTGATATTACATATATGTGATATACAAAACATGTAAGTATGTCCATCAGACACATATCATATTACATGTTTTAAAATGTGTTTAAAAGTGGCCATAACAAGATAAGACAATACATACAAAGTAGACCGGATGATTATATACAAAGTGTATAAATTACACATTTTACAGCATGTATGATTCGTTTAGAGTTTTTTGGGGTACAGACAAAGTGTGAGTGGAGTAAGGCAGAAAAGGGTGCTTTCATAATGAATATACACTTACATTCAAATCCAACACAAAGATAAGAAAGGTATACCAAAGGGAGTTTAACACAGCCATTATTGGGAAGAATGACTGGATATATTTTAGATTATTAGATGATTATGATACCTCCCTCTTATATTCAGTCAGTCATTCCTTATCAAATATAAATAAAACAATACTGTGTCAACTTGTTGAATCCTTTTATTTTTTGGTTTTAATTTATTGAAAGTGAATTAGTTATTCCAGTGACAAATAACAACAGGGACAGTTTGCAAGATACATTGGTAGCAGGCCATGTCTTAATCTTTGTCTTGTATTTTCAAAATGGAGGTATACACTTAAATAAAATAAAAAAATACAATTCACAAAAAATCCACAATAGCATTAACACGTGGCATGTGGTTTCAATAAAGTGTCAAAATTTCAGATAACATTGACATCCCTTTATTTTTTTTAAATGTTTGGATCCTCTACCAATATAATATCTTTAGTTGTTTTTGTTTGTTTGTGTTCAATATAAATGTTTTACAAATGTTAATAGGAGTTAAAAGGATATATGGATTTTTTTTAATGACTGATATGTGCTGAATGTCATGCATTAGTAAAATTTCATTTCAATGCAGCTGATGTCTGAGTAAGCACTTCGAACAATACAAATACAGGTATATTTTAAATAAATTTGACAGATATATAATACAAGTATAACCCAGAGAAATGTATAGCTTGTAGGCACGTTTGTCTACTCTTTGACCTACTGACAGTTTATTTCCTGGTCACGTCTGGTAAAATACTATCCTCTCTAGAGAAATAATAGAGAATATGCTGTATGTTGAGCCCGATGCAGCAAAAACGTACCCATTGGGCTCTCTGAGCTGACACCAACATTTTCTTATTCTCTTCGTTTAAGTCATTGCTAACAAATGCCAACATGCACTCACCATTATAAGTTTTAGGAGCATAAAAATAGACTTTTCCTTGTTTGATTGTGCCATTTTATTTGTGGTAGTAAAGGTGTTTATTTAGTTTACGCTGCAATTCAAAAGATCATTTGCTGATGCAACCACAAACTGAGATATTAAGATACTTTCCTCTTTGAGAAACGATATGCTGTGTCAATTTTAAAGCTTTAAATGCTTTACCTGTCACAGCAAACGTTCTTAATGGAGTATTTCTAAAACACAAAATTCTCTGATGCCCCATTTGAAATACCTCCATGTAATATACTGTGGTTCACTTAAAAACAAATCAGAAGAATCAAAGAACTCTTTTCTTCACGTCTCTCGCTGGATCACACAAAAGTACAACTTCCACCTGTGTACATTTGCATGAGGGTCTGTTAGGTACATAACTAAATCAATGTATTCTCAGTTTTAATTATGGTTTGAGTTTAGGGGAGTCTTGGAGGGGCCTGTTAGTGAAAAAGAACCCTACGTATATAAAAGAAATACAGCTTTGGGTTCTTGTACCTCTACAGGCCCTCACTGAGTTTGAACAGCACACTTAGACGCATTATTGAAAAAGTCAACTCATGAAGGCTCAGGAGTCCACCAAGTCAAGGTCAAGGGTCAAAAGACCTTGCACTGGTTTATGTTGAACATCCGTCGCCTGGCCTGCTTCCTGGCCTGGTTTACAGCCGTCCGCACTGCATACTCAAACACCTGTTGCACGCCACGGTTGCTTAAGGAGGAGCACTCCAGATAACCTTTAGCGTGGACTTCATGAGCCACACGTCTACCCTCCGCTGCTGAGATGCAGCTGCCCCGATGCGCCCCCATCTCCCGCAGATCTGTCTGGGTGGCTACAACCAACACTGGCACCTTGGGCAAGTTCTCTCGAACCTCTGCGATCCACTTATGCTGGACGCTGGCCAGCGAGTTAGGGTTGGCCACAGAGTAGCAGATGAGGACGACGTCGGCCTGCTGATAAGATCTCGGTCGGATCTGTCGAAAGTTGTCATTGCCCGCCGTGTCCCACAGCCCCAGACTGATCTGAACCCCGTCCATGTAGACCTCCACCCCTGTGTTCTCAAACACTGTGGGCTTGTAGGTGTCCGGGAAGGTCTCTGAGGTGAAGCGGACCAGCAGGGCTGTCTTGCCCACGGCGCTGTCCCCAACCAGGACGCATTTTAACGACATCTCTGTCAGGCCGTCCATGGTTGCCTCTGACAGTCTCACTCCTCTAAATGTTTGTGGTTCTGTGGGAAAAGTCTCAGGGGTAGTTTTTCTGTCTACTTGTCGATCTGGAGAGGCACAGGTTCACGAAGGTAGTCAAAGGCGTTGATCACTCTGTGTGTGCTGTACTTCCATGTACAGGTGGTAGCTTTCATAGCAGGTGATTTGTAGCCCTGACTTGTGGTAACTCCATTCCTGGAGATTTTAGTGGTCCTTCAGCTTGTTGAACTGACCTATAACATCTCTCTCTTCAGAGTCCTTAAACATCTCTCATATAGAGTAGGTATGCATAGACAGCAGTTTTCCCAGCAGTGAGCTTTATACATGCATCACGGAACATGTTAGTTCTTTAGGCCCTCTCGGCTCATCTCACCTCTGCTCAGTCTCTGCACAGTGGTCCTTCCCTCTAATCATCTTGAGGGCCGTCATTCTGCCCAAACAGATCTAACCTCTCAAAGCTGAGGAGGGAAATCTACTGAGGAAGAGAGATGAAGAGAGGATATGTTAAGAAAACATATCTGTAAGCACTCTGTCGTCTTACTTTAAAAAGACAGAACGGTTAGACACTGCTATGCTTTAGTAAACTGTTCATTTAACTGAAACCTTATTTATACATTTCTCCAGATGGTTTACAGTTTCTTCTCATACAACATGTAGCCTACTGTGGAATAAGACAGCGTGATGGCTCTTAATACAGTATGTTTTGCATGACAAATGAGAAATACCTGCTTAAACAATAAAGAAGCAGTCAACTGCTAGAGTACTGCATGTAGCAGATGACATCAACTTTTGTTTTTGTAACAGACATTATATATTTACAGAGAAAGGTTCAAGTTTAAAGCATTAAATGTATAACAAAGTACCGATTCAATACGGAAGTACAGATTCGTGTGTTTGGGTGTGACCCAGAATTCACAGCTTGATCCTGAAGACTTTAACAGGAGCTCATTAACAACATGTTTGCTTTATAATCTCATACATACCACCCTTGGCTCCAATCACTCTAATGTATCTCCCTCATAAACAGTCCTGATTCTGACCATTGCCCCTTAAACAAATATCTGATAATGGCTGAAGATGTCACTGTGTGTTATTGTTTGATATAGTGATAGATAGAAATC
Source organism: Siniperca chuatsi (assembly GCF_020085105.1). Lineage (NCBI taxonomy): Eukaryota > Metazoa > Chordata > Actinopteri > Centrarchiformes > Sinipercidae > Siniperca > Siniperca chuatsi. Next base: position 15,952,825 of record NC_058044.1, read on the forward strand.
TTGATGGTTCTTTTTATATTATGATCAACAAAATCTGCTTGTGGTTTCCTATGAATTCGCTGGTGCATTAAATTGGCAGTTTGACAATTGTCAAAAGTACCAGAAGTAAAAAGTCATAACCTCAAAACCACCTGCCATACACACACACACAGCCATGTAGATGGAAAGACCTCCATAACGTAAATGGGACACTTTAATCAGTGTTTTTTCCATAATTCAACTTTCGAAATTATCTCACTGGAAGAAGTCTTAGTTTTAAACTCTTAATCTACTGTCAGAGCAAGAATTAATAAATAAATAAAGTAAGAAAACAAGGATCAAACCCCTTATTTTACACATTCATAGCTAACTTTTTGTCCCAGTGAGAGAGTAACAATACACCCAAAAGATCTCACTTGCTCATTTTAAAGTTTGAATGTTGAAACAAGTTAAGGTTTTTGCCTACATTATGGAGTATTATTACATTTCCAAATAGAAGAGAAAATAATATTATAGTAACCACGAAGGCCTCCGCAACACGGTGTTGTATGAAGACAAAGTAAAACGAGGACAAAGAAAAAGTGAATTACCGTTCTTGTCAGTCTTCTCAATCTTTAACGGGCGGATGCTGGCTGCCTTTGAAGCCCTCACAGCGATGACAAAAAACAAAGCCTTGAATCTCCAAAAACGGTCCGCTTTTATTTATAATAACCTGCTGAACTGGATGTCCTAAAACGCCATTGCTAACGTCTATATTAATTATAGACGAAACAGGCACAGAGATGAAATATTGTCTCACTTGCCTTGACAACGCCGAGGCTGATGAAGTAGAGGAGGAGCGAGAAAGTACGAGAGAAAAGAAAAGAAAAGCGCATCCGCTGTTGTGGAGGTGTGAGTCCTCTGCTCGCCTCCCCCACAGCAGCTGTGCTTTAAAATATGGGTGGGGTTTTTTTAGCTGTTGTAGATGTGTACCATTTTGCCTGGCCCAAATCAAAGATGTAAAAAGATCTTAGGTTGCACTTGTACCCAAATGCTGTAAACAGAGAAGGACAAAATGTGAGCTCCGGTCAGCAGCCCAACCCAGTGATTCCCAACCTGGGGTGCTTCTGCAGCTACCAGGGGGCACGTGGAAATATTGCTCAGGTCAGCTTATTCTATCATTTCGTAATAGAAATTATGATTTGATAATATATATCCACATATGTGTGTTTAGGAGAAAAATCAACACACAAGTAAAATGTGCGATGCTGATCTTTATAGTTATTGTCACAATAACTTAACTATGGTAGTCTGCACAAGACATGCCTCGGTTTTCCACCAACCTGAGTCAAAGTTAAGACTGCAGAAAGACTGGTTAGAAAAAACACCTACAAGTAATAAAGAAAGGCCTATTGTATGGTTGAAACAACTTTTCTGTCACTCCAAACGGCAGTAGTACAAATGCAAACTTGGCCAAAACGACGGAGAAAAAAAAATACCATTGAACAATACCATAACGCCATCCCATCTGTCAAAGGTGTATGATGAAGGGGTATTAGTCTGATTGGGCTGTGGGGGTACGTCGGGGGGAAAAAAAGTTGGGAACCACTGGCCTAATCAATAGAAAACCACCTCCAATATATCACTTATTTTTCCGTTTATACACATACATATATTCTGAATTGTTAAAGGGAAACTCCACCGATATTACACACCAACATCCGTTTACATGTGTTGGAGAGTAGGCCCTTACGGTATGAAGAATCCATACAGAGGGAGCTGGTGACGTCTGATAAATTGCCTCAAGTGATGTCACTTGAGTCATCGTCGGTTGGGGCTGAAGACTACAAGTTTGAAAATGAAAACAAAAACTGGGGTTGTGTAGTTAGAAAGAAGTGAGCTTACCAGCCCTCTGTAGCCCACTAAGCTCTGCTTGAGGCTTGCAGCTCGGTGGTCGTGTTGCATTGTGGGTAATGTAGGCACCATGTTTTGACAGGAAAGAAGAATGTGTGGAATAAAAAAAAAATCTCTGGTTCTGCTGCATCAACTTTGATCCTTTTTAACATAATGACTCAGTGTTATACTAAATCAGTGGAGTAGTCTTTTAAATAGCCTTTTTCTTACATGTAGGCCTCTTTTTTTATTAGCAATGTTTCGAATATATTGTGAGTTAATGTCAAAATTTTTACAATGCTTTGACAATATTGCATCAGAATACGGCCATGACAATACAACTCTTTGCATCTTTATTTACATTTGAGTAACTCTTGACCCGCTACCATTCAAATTAGTAAATATCAGCCTATGTAATGATAAAGCACTTTTTTCTTTTTTTTTTTTAAATGTGCACTAATTCATGTTTTTACCCTGCATTACATTCCTGGTACATAGAAAAGATCCCAGTCTAAAGGGGTTCCCAAACATCTCAAGTCCAATCAAATAATATACAGATGGCATGTTGCAGTGAGAGGTCTTTGTTATTAAATCTGGCTTTATACAGAAATTGTCCATCCTGTATATGTTGAGGAAGTTATGAAACAGTAGTTATAATTTGTAGTACATGATCTCTTTGCACTGACTTGTAGAACGAATAATTGTAAATAGCATAAATTATACTGTCCCTCTTTATCAACATCATTACCACTTTAAAAAGGTACGATATATGTGATATAACAAACTGGCAGGTCTATTACAGATTGACTAATATTAAATGACTAAATATGACAAAAACAAAACAAACCTGTTTTGTTTACACAGCAGTAACAGGGTTATTTACCCACTATGATCAGTTGAGAAGTACAAATAAGTTTTCATCTGGAATCCAAACTCTTTAGTTATGTGTGAATAAACCTGTAATTTATAGGTCAAAAAATTACAGATTGGTCCTAAATGACTGTTAAAACTACGTTCATGCAACAAGCACAAGTTTTAAACTGTACACAAATAAGATTTTATTCCACAATATTCTCTGTAAAACCATTTGAACAAATGAATATAAAAATAAAATTCTCTCTTTATAATTCATGTGTTATTATGTACAATGGTAAAATTTTATCAACATTTTTTTGCACCTTTGTGAAAAATATCACACAGATAGAAAAACATAAGCGATTTTAAACCTACAAAAACAGTGTAGCAACCTGATTAATACAAATGCTACAAAATTTGGCATAAGGGGTTAAAAAAAAAGCCACCAGGAACAGGCTGGAAACAATCAACTGGCCTTGTAAGAAAAGAAACATTGCTGAATCTTTACCCGAGTTTGAATATCAATATATTAGCAGCTAAAATTGGCCTTAAGCAAAAGTAAATGAACAGTTTCAGTATGTCGCTGAGGCAGCTGCAAAGGAGACTGTTTGCTCCAGAACTCACGGTGAAAGGTGTTCAACCTATTTAACGGCCTTTTGATCATCTGAAGAGTTTCAGGCTCACCTTCTGGTGATCAAGACGCACTATAATACTACAACCATGAGAAAAATAACTCTCTTGCTTCTAAGCATTTGGTTTTGTGATAACTTGATGGCATGCATTAAATGTAGTTAGTGTCAAATAAAATGCTTAAATTGTGTGTCAAAAAAGGATGCCATATTACTTAAAATCCTAGAGAACAACCTCCAAGCAGTCAGTTAAAGTTTCATAAAATCCTTACATTATGTCTCAAACATGAATCCAGATTAGTAAATGTTCAAATGATTCAATAACACCTTATTCAACATGGAGCCTTCAAAACTAAAGGATTGTTCATTCTCTTTAAAAGGCATAAAGATAAATGTAAAGCAAAACACACCACACTATAAAACATTTTGAAATATAAAATGTACATACATTAAAGCTTTACAGATGCATAAAAATACCTTACTTGTGTTTCACGCCAATGCGGTTATCTTTCATAAAAACACAAAAGAAAAACGATTCTTATTAAGATCTGAATTAAAATTAGGATCTTAACTAAAATTAACCTCAATTTAACCAAGTAGCAGCAATACCGATTGAGAAAAAAAAAAGAGAGGGGCAAGGAGGTTGTGTGTCACATACTGTATATACTGTAATAATTCTGTATGTGGCGTTGTAGAAGTGTAGAGAGACAGAGAGTGTGCTGTCCTCCATAGCAGCTTGAATCCAATAAACCAGATTCTTCTCACTTCAAAGAGACCAACACGAGACCTGGCTTTGGCTCAGTGAACCTGAGAGACAAAGAGATAGGAGAAAAGGTGGGTGATGAAGAACATGTCGTGCATGTGTGTTTAGCACGTGTGTGTGTAGATGTGTATACCTGTAGTGTTTGTTGGTGAGGTAGTCTATAACGGCGGGGCGGATGCGGGCCACGCCCCCCTGGCTGTGGTTCCCTCTTCCTGTGATGACAGAGAGCTGAGGTCGACACAGACCCTGTTCACAATCTACACAGAAAGAGGCCAAAGAAGAAGAAAAAAAAACACACACACACACACACACACACACACACACACACACACACACACACACACAAAACAGTTAACAGGAGCAGTGAGCACACACTTTGAGAGGGGCTGGAACACAAACTTCTGCAAGTGTACTTGTTAGATGTTCTGATCCCTCACATGATTTACATGTACACCACGTAACAGTGTCGCCCCTAGTTTAAGCCTAGACTCAAGGCGCAACACTGTTTTGCAAACCCACACAAAATTGCTTATAAACACGATTTGACCTGATGACATGTTTCAGAAGTCTGCTACAGAAAATTACACACAAGTTCTGCAAAACATGTTTAAATGCAATGGATTTTCCAATGATCTATAGGAGTGATTGGTGCTGACAGAATCTTTTACGCAGTCTATATACTGTATATGTTCATACATACAGTGCCCATATAACATACAAAACATGACATATTTTCTTATTTGGTATAATAACGCTTTATGATCATTTTTCTATTTTGTCACATCAGTCATCTGTCTCATCAACAGTGTAAGCACAATTTGTGGCAAAAGGAAGGGTTACCACTTCAGTACTTTTCAATATATTGGGTTTTAATAAAGGTCGGAAGAAAAGGAAAAAAAAATTGATTTTGTTAACTAACCTGCAACACAGGACATAAAAAAAAGTCCTTTCTCCTGTTTATTTCACCAGCAGCCCACCAGCATCCAATTCATTTTACCCCTACCCATACCTATTAATTGAAATGTACAGTACACTATATATGTTTTCACCTGTGACACACACTTTTTGAGGGTACCTTTACCCGATACATTGTAAGACGCTGACCTAGAATGTAGATTTGTAGTCAAACTTTTCTCTCTCATCCTGCTTCTGTACTCATACTGAGTGTATACAGTACAGTATATTGTTCATTACCTGTGGTTTTGTCCTGTAAGACCTGGGCCAGATGCTCCAGGGCCTCATCTACATGCAGCCCATGGAGGTCCAGGATGTTGCTGGGCAGCAGTGATGAGTTGACCCTCTCAAAAATCTGAACTGCTGCACGGTGATTGGCTTCACGCATCCGCTTGCCGTGCAGGTGTCCCTACGAAAGAGGCGATACAAATTAATTTACTGTGAGTGGAGAATTTATTAATAAAAGAAGAGCTGCACCTTGTGAACAAACAAACAGATAAGAGGAAAGCTAAATGAGAACAGTATACTGTATATTTCCCCCCACCAAGTTAGGCGAAAGTTATTAAATAAAAACAGAAAAACATTTAGAAATACTTTCAAATTGCTTCACAGGTGAAAATATTACACAGTAAAACATTCAGCTCCTCACCTGCTGTGCGTAAAATGAGGCCACTTCTTTGTGTCCTTGCTTGAAGGCCTCAGCAGCCTTGGCGAAACACTCAAGCTGCCGGCTCTTCTGTAGGCTTGCCTCGGCCCTGAGGTCCTCATACTCTGGGTCCTCCGTATCCTGATAGTCGGGTACGATCGACTCCAGGGGCTTCTGTCTCTGACAAATTATAAAAAAGGGACAGAGTGATATAGACAGCTAATTAAGGGCAGAAAAAGTAATTAGTAGCTTATATATTGTGATACGGTCTCTTGCAGATGTACAGATTGTAGTGATAGTGAGGCAGTGATGTTTCCTTTTTTCACTGCAGATATTTAAACTGCTTTGTGGCAGTTCAGCCTTTAGTCAGTTTGAGATCTGAATGATGAGACAAGTGTTCTTGTTACTGTGTGTAAAAGAAAAAAACTAAAATCTATATGCACTGTGGTACATTGTTTCATCCAAGCTGTCTAAAATAATGTGAAACTGTGAAATAAGGCAGTACAGTATATAATGGATACTTGCATTAAAAAAAAAAAAAAATTGGGATTTTATACAACAGCCATATTAACTTGTTGCTTGTTTTAGGGGCTTTCTGCCTTCAGCCTGGTCTTCTGATTTAGAAGTTGCGTGTATGGTGATATAATCACTGTCAAAATACGCTAAAAGGGAATCGTGATGAATAAAAAAAAATACAGAGGTCAAGAGATACACATTATACATGAGACTACATAGTACTAGTGTGTTACACATGTGAACTAGAAGTAATATACATTAGTTGTGTTCCACAGTTTGTTTTTCTCTCTGCCTGTTTGTGTGAATACCTTTTCCCTCTCCCTGCTGGCTGCTCTGTGGTGGTCGGGCCGAGGTGCCTCTGGGGCGACCACTGTCTTGACGGGCTCCTCGTCCAGTAGAGAGCGAAGAAACAGCTCTGTCTGTTTCAGGCTGTAACTACGTACAGATAAAGACATACAAGTTAGTCAGGAGTATAGAACAGTGGTTCAACACATCAGATACATACATTTTTGTTTGAATACAGTCTCAAAATTGTTTTCTCACTTGTGGTCTCTGAAGATGTCCTGGAGGAAATGCCTGTCAATGGTGGGGAACAGGGAATACAGCTGGTTCTCTTTCAACACGGCGGCTCCGTCACGCTGGTCAAGGTCTGCACGACTTTGCCTGGTCTGAAAGATGGAGGGTTGGACAGGAGTAAGGATATGGGGAACAGAGAACAACAAAACCAGGATATTACTATTCAAGATGTTTGTGTGACAAAAAAATACTGAAGTCCGCAGGTACAGTAGGTGTGTGTGTGTTACCTTTTTCATGTTCTCCTGCAAAGCCTGCTCCTCTTTTATAATATCTCTGAGAGAGACATGCGGGCGGGACACATTCCAGTGGTCCATTAATGGCATCTGACCACGGGCCTCTGGTTGGCTGTGCAGTGACGTGTAACCATCTGCACTAATCAGCAAACGTGCTAGCTGTGTCTGGTCACGTGATCCAGATTTAGCCACCTGTGTATCACCCCAGGGTGCTGAACCTACACATTCAAAGGTTGTGAAACAAAATTATACATCTGAAAAATGTTGTTCCCAGTAATCTAATGATAGTTTATTTTTATGTGTTTTTGTTTGACAGGCACAATATGGGTAAACACTTGTTACATAGGAAAAATGCAGCCCCCATTAGGATTTTGAATTCAGGGTAAAACAACAAAACTGAACTGAGAAAACAAAAGTTCTTGAGTAAGTTTCTATGTATGTGTGTATGCACGTGTGTGTGTGACCAGGTGTGTATGTAGCACAGTATTAATCATATGCCGAGCAAATGTATGCTGCTGTTATCACTCCATGATGCTCCATGGATTTTAAGTTTGTGACTAAGTGTGTGTGTGTGTGTGTGACCTTACTTTCATGAAGCAAGTGAAAGGAAAGACTTGCTTGTCTCTGCTTTTCCTGTAAAACAGCATTCACAGTCAAATTAACGAACGGAGATCCACTCAGACTCACACGAAGTAAATCTGAATTTAGATTTATAATTGCAGGGATAGAAACGCCAAATATTAAACCTGCAATAACAGATTTTTTGGCCACATGGGGGCAAACGTGTTAACAGCAAACAGTTGCTTATTTACACATCCAGCAGTTACGAAGCAACATTATCATTGATTTAAGGTTGTGTAGTCGCTAACTGTGTGTCTGCTGTTTAGTGCTGAGCAGGTAGTGTACAACAGCTTTTTAGAGCTTTTTCACTGAAAACAGCTGCTGAAAACGATGCGAGCGGTGAGAGTGAACCAAAACAGTAAAGTTGTGGGCTGAACAGCTAAACAATGAGCTGAAACTAAAAAACTATAAAGCTCCGTAAAGCCAAGGGGAGCTGAAGATCGGGCAATAATTCTCTGTAGGTTCATCACTACAAACGACACCTTTCACATTGTCATTTGATACATTATTATAAAAATATTGATTATAGCTGCTTTAAAGAGCTCACCTGAATAGTTTCCTTCCACTTCTGGTGGAGCAGTTTAGCCAGGTTCAGGTCCATCTGCACGGCATAGTCATCAGTGGAGCATGTACCTGAATATTGTGGACCGGAGAGGACAAGGACAGTTCTGAGTACCAGGGTAATATAAAATGACTTATCTTTATTGGTTCAGCAATTCATTAATGAAAACTAAATGCCTCAGTATGTTTCAAATGAAGTGCTTCTCAGATCGTCTAACAGCGTATGAAACCCCATTTCAGATGGCAGAATCTCGATGGGTTGCGTGCAACGTGTTTTGTTATTTTCCAAAAACGACAATCTGACACCCACATTATGCAGCAACTGGCCAGGTGTGGAGCTGTGGAAGAGTTTAAACTTCTGTTAAAGTTATTTTCATTCTTCACAAAACTACCTCCATTATTTCTGGTGTGTACAGCATGAATGCCTTCAAGAAAAAAAAACTGTCCAAAAGCTGTTATCCGCATTTATACGTATAACCGCATCTAGTCCCTTTCTATGACAGCAGGCTTTTCATTCCACCTTCAAGTGTGGCCTATAAGAACAGTTATGAACACTTTTGCTTTTGTACGTGAAGGGACAACACGTCATACAACCTAGTTAATTTGAAGCATACTGAAGCCTTAAGTCCTGTATTGCCATTTGAGTAATACATTTAGTGGTTGAAAAGGGTACTTTTCAGTGTGACACCTGTGTGTTAGTTACCTGGGTCTACTCCGACAGGACCAAACAGTTCACTTAGCTGTAGTGCCAGCTCAGTGGGTAGTTTCAGCTCCACACTCTGAATGTCCAGATGTTGGCTCCTTCTCTCCTCCAAGTGCCTCCTTTCAGTCCTCTCCTCCTCCTCCTGCCTTTCCTCTCTCTCCATCTCGTCTAGCTCTGCCTGCAGCAGCCGGTGGACCTCGTCCATGCTAACAATCTCCTCTATCTCAACTCTTGACTGTTCAATTATTACTCCATCATCAAAGCTTCCACCCCAAGCGCTGCCTATTAGGTCAGCTTCTGATGTCACTTTGTGTTCAGTGTCACCACATCTCCCTCCTTCGTTTACTGTTTGAGGCAGACTAAGTTCTGTTTGAGGAAATTTTTCTAAGTGTGAGGTTGTATCAGGATGGTCTTTGTTACTAACTGGAACAGCTGCACCTCCTAAACTTAGCACATCAGTATTATTGGAGCTCTCATCTGACTCACTAACTGTCCCAAAGGTTGACTGCTGAGTCCTGTCCTCAAACGCAGTTGGCCAATCTTCAGGGTGATGCTCATCTAACACATTAGGACATAACCTGGTTTCTACAGCCTTGCCTAAAGCTCCACACAGACTGGATGTGTTCTGGTCTTCTTCACCCCCAGCACCATCCTCCTCCTCTTTCTCACCATCCTCATCCCTGAAGAACCTCTCTCCAGAGTCCAGCAGCAGGTTGGTGGTCCATTCTAGGTCCTGATGGCATTTGTCATACAGATCTTCTAATGTATCAAAACTAACCAATTTAAAATGGCGACTAAGAATGCACAGGTTCTCAAGCTGGTCTTGAGTTGCCCCAAGCTCTTTCTCCTCCACCTGTGTGCCTTTCTCATGCACCACGCGGTAGGGTACCTCTCTTTGGCCGGATGGGTGAACTGCAACCGCAGCAGAAACGGCAGAGGAACACTCTGGCACAAAGCGAGAAGAGTCTCCAGTCAGGACCGTGATGTCACTAGGGTGGCTGCACGAAGTGACGACTGCTTCATCGGGGCTGTCTTGATGATTGAGACGCCAAAGAAGGGCAAAGTCTTGAGGTTCTGTCTGGGTGGGGCTGCCTGTGTCTACCAGAGAAAGTGGGGAAGGAGGCTGCAGGTGTGCCTCAGATTTGGACTCTGTGAAAAGGTTTGATTTGAGGATAAGGCTTGTGTTACAGTTAGGATTAAAGTTAGGTTCAACATCTGTGGTAATGCTAATCTGACTATGGGTTTTATTTTGAGCTGTGGTACTGGGACATTCGAGAGTACTCTGGAAAGAAGCAGGGCAGTTTTGAGTAAAGGTGAGGGCTAGTTTGCACTGTTTCCCCGATCTACGACCCTGACGCTGCTTTCTCTCCTGACTGCCTCCACTGAAAGCACTGCTTTCTGCTCCCACAGAGCCCTCACACACAGGACTCAGACACACCTCACTAATATGACTGCCATCAGCCTCAACTGTAGTCCCTCCGCCATTCTCTGTGCAGTTATTGGTGTCAATATCAGTATGACCAGCACCAGACTGTGTACCAACCTCACCTTCAGTACTGTGGCTTCCCACCACATCATGGCATACATTTGCCTCCACAGTTTTGGAGATAACTAGTGAATCAGCAGGAAGAGCTGAGAGGAGATTTGTTGGGCTGGTTGATCTCAAATCCACAGACTCTGTTTCTCTGCCAATCTTCAAGACTTTATCATTCCCTTCTGTGGTACTACTCACTTCATTTTCTGTTTTAAATCCCTCCCAATGATCAATTCTGGACTGCCTGACCTTACAAGAGTCAGCTGCCTTCCAGTCTAACACACAGTCAGGTAATTCGCCTCTGCTGCTGTTAACACTGTTCATGTTTTGTTCTCTCTCCTCACTGTTAGATCTACGGCCATGGGATTCCTCAAACCTGCCACCTGCCACCTCTTCTTTCTCAAATTCCTCTCCAGAGCTTGGGGAAAGGGAGGACGAAGCAGCAGAGCCGGTCTGAATGGCAGGTACACCCGTCTGAATAAGATCAAGAAGCTTCTGAAACTCTGTTACATTGGGTCCTGACTGCACTTTTGTTTCATTTTCGTTAGCTTCTTGAGACACACCTTCATCTTCCTTCCCATTTCTTTTATGCCTCTCTCTTGTCCTCACCTGCCGCTGCTTTAAGGACCCTTCAAATGGCCAATCTCCTACAAAATCCAACATTTTAGGCCTTCCCTTCTCTCCCCCATCCCTCACCATCTCAACCCCTTCTGCTTCCTCTTCCTTTGTTTGTTCTTTCTCCTTTGCCTCACTGTCTGATTGGTTAGTATCTTTCACCAGATCTGCAGGCTCCAACCTGTCAAAACCAGACCTTCTGCTTGGCCTTTCTCTCCTCACTCTTTGTCCAATAGACTCAGAGAAAGCCACGGGTATTTCATCTCCACGATTATCTTCATTCATCACTGATTCCACAATACAGTCAGGGATTCTCTGATCTCCTATTGGATGATTCAGTTCTAATTGGGCATCCAACTCAGAATCTAATGCCCTCAAATTCATGTCAGTTTCCCTGTCGGACATTTCGGGGGTTTCTGTGAGTCTTCCAGTAGGTTGGAAATTGAGGGACTCCGTAGATTTGTGGGTGCCATCTTCCAGCATTCCCACCTCACTGGAACGACCAACAGATGACACATCAGGGAGGGAGGAAAACAGCTGAGGGCGGGATTTCTTACATCCCTCAGTCAATTCAGGCTGCCCTACAAGGTCAGGACAAGGTGTTTCAGAAGACACCAGCCTAGAGAAAACAAGAGATATGTGAATGGTACAATTAACTAATGATGGGTGCACAATATCAAAAATTATGCCTGATTTAGCCCAACGATTTGGATGATTCATGTTCATTTATTTTAACCACAATGGGGTATTTCTTTTTATACCAAGTAATATTTAATCTTCTGTGCATTTATAAAAAGCAGAATTATCCCTTTTGATGTTCATAAAAAAAACTTTTTTTCCACTTAAGGCAACAGAATGATGGAGAGCCATCTGCAGTGGAAAGAAATGTAAGACTAGATTATTTAAATATATGCCAAATTAAATACATTTTTCCTACAACTTAGAACTGAGAAATTTGTACTCTTTTTCTGTGATTACAGACAGGTAAAGTCACTAAACTAAATACATGGTGGTATTGCAGTGAAATGACATATAATGATACAATTGGTCTAAATGACTTAGGTTTCATCAGTTCTCAGTAAAAGTCTAAACATTGTGCATTCCTGGTCGACATTCAATTCCACTGCATTTCAGCTGTAAAATATGTCATTACACATAATTTCCTAACCCCAGAGTTACTCTCATCCACATATAAACACATTTATGTCAATGGTAGTTTTGCAGTATTCTACATTAACAGTGTCTTTAAATGTCATATACAGAAAGTGACCCCCGGAAGTGTGTCAGCACAACATCTGCTGTTTGAATTACGTGACTTCAAGAAAATTCACATGGACTCTTAAATTGGATGCTTTGCCCTGTTATGTGAGTCACAACTGGGTCTTCTTTATCCAAACACAATGTGATACAAATAGTTAAAGCAAATGTCCTGTTTTCAAGACAAACGTTTGTGGGTGAAACTCACTGTGAGCTTCTGTTCTCCAGAAGAAGGCGCTGTTTTAACTCAGGCATCTGTGAACCCAAGATGGACTGGACTGTGACGAAGCGCTCGTATCCATTAAGCATGCGTCTGATTTTTTCCACTGGCACATTATGTGAGGTACGTCTACATATGCATATAGAGAAGCAAACAAACAAACAGGTACAAGATAACAAAACTGGAATATATAAAATTGTCTCCAACAGCATTTTGCTCTATATGTGCAAAAAAGTAAATTAGTTGACATTCTACATTAAAAACAGATGCTACTGTAATTCCTCTCTCTTTCTCTCACCTCTCCAGTTCTCTGGGCTTGGTCTTCCACCAAGTGTCCGGCTCTCGGAACAGCACCTTGTATCCATGTCTCAGTGCCTAGGACAGATAGGGGACCAATAATTTTTTGTAGTTCATAACAAAGTTAGGTGTTCTATGCCCAGCTACTTGTTATAAACAGCCATTCCTGAAATGTTATGTAATCTCACAATATATTTGTTTTAGAAATAAAATGCTTCTGTAACTGTTAATACATACAGAGATATAAGACAAAAGTGTAGTCTAACAGGCATACAGTAAGTGGGTGTTCAGACCGAAATCAGCCCTGCGTTAAAACAATGCAAGGAGCTGCACTGGTGGGGGCATGTTTTTAAAAAGGCACTGGTAAATAGGGATGGGACAATATACGAGTTTATCGCGGATCGGGATAAAAACCACTCAAGATAAGTTGATCGTGGTGAATTTCCATTATCGGGATAATCGTAAATATCTTCACGAGTGACTTGAAAAAGCTGTCTAGCTCGCTAACGTAGTCCTATATTGATTTCCTGATTTATTTTGAATTGCCATGGTTTGGCACGTCTCACTCTCTAGGCCACAAGGCTAGCAGTACTACTGATGACAGAATAGTGCCACAGTGTTGTTCAGGTTTTTTTTTTTTTTTTTTTTTTTTACTAAAACTGGTCCAAAGTAGGACAGTTTGACTCTATGCCACGATTCCAGTTGGACTTTATTTTTGTTAAAGGATAATTACTGTATTTCTTTAGTCAGGGGTAAATTACATATTCTGATTGATGAAATTGTTGTCTGTACCATATGACATCATGGTAGAGAAGTGGAAAATAGAGTCTGATTTAAAAAATACAGGAATTATCATGTAAGAAAGAACAGACTCACACAATGCTACTAATTTTTTATTAGTTATTTATCCTTTATTTATGCAGGGGGACCTTTTGATTTATGATTACCTTGTTCAAGATTGTTTGTTTGATTTTCACTAAAAAGCTGTGTATCCTATCTGTGATGCAATAAAAATATTTGTCCCTTCACAAAATGTAAGGTTAAGTGATTCCAGTATGTTTTAGTGCCATTTTAAGAGTTTTAAGCATATTTTGATGATTATCGGGATAATATTGTGAATCACAATTAATTTGGCCAGGATAATCGTGACATGAAATTTTCACATCGTCCTATGCCTACCAGCGAGACACTGAAATGCTGTGTTAAACCAGGTTCAGCTTTTCTGCCAGGTGACCATGCATTTATTTTTCCCGGAGCCCTCTGCATTGCCACCCACACTGTGCAGACGGAATGGCCTCCTTCAAATGAATGAGGAGGGTGCATTTTTTCACAGAGGGATCAAGTCAGTCTGAACCCATTTAGTGTCATGAATTAGATGTTATTTAAGAGGTGTTTTATGAACCACTTCTCCAGAGTAATTAGTGCTACAGCAAGATCAGCTAGCCACGTGAGATGTTACCATGCTTTATGTATTGCAGGCAAGCCGACTGACCTGAACCACATAGGGTCTCATCTCCCAGCCCTGCATGTTGGTATTGTCAATGATAATGGGGTTAGCACCCCTTTCAAAAGCCTCCTTGGCTATGGAATAAAGTTGGCACAAGAGAAATAAACCATTAGTCGCTTTACTGCAACTGCGTAAAAAAAAGCACTTAAAGGGAAACAATGGCAATCAATTACATAGAAACTCTTTAAAAAGGTTGCAAAGGAATTTTGACTTGCTACTACTGCATCACTTCTTATCAAAACTGTGTGTGTGTTGTTTACCTCGCTTATGGTTCCACTCATGGGCCTCCCCCAGAGCAGTGGGGTCAAACTGATATTTTCCATGCCGAGTGAAATAATCGTCAGTGCTCAGTTTAACGCCACCTGGGTTATTCTCTAACAAGGCTCTGCAGACACACACACAGATAAAGAAAGCTTTAAAGTGATGTAACACAGGTTGTGATTGCTGTTGTAAATGTCTGTGACTACTGGGCAACAGGCTGGCTGTTATAGTGTTTCTAAATGTATTACTGCTATCTTGACAGAATACTACTTCTATTATTAGGTTGTGGTTAATCATCTTACCACTGACACATCTGATATATTTTATATTTAGATAATGTGATCTTGTTAGGTAGTTATCCGTTTAGCAAATAATCACTGTCCTGATTTAAACATATCTGATTTGAACAGGGGCTACAGTGCTACACACAGGAGGTGGCAAGTGTACTAATTTCAACATTAAAACTGGTTGCTGTGTTAAATTAACCTGCTGTCAAGTAGGTGAGTAAAACAAAATAAACAACTACTTTCTTCATCCTACAACAACCAAAAGGAACATGCTAAAGTTGAGAAAAGTTCTTGTATCACAGTAATTCAAAACATATCTACTTTACCAGACTGTTTACCAGTATTTATAACATTAGCCAATGTTAGTATTTGTCCTCAAATGTGTCTTTTTTATTATCTGGATGCTTTTACTCAGGCACGTATTTACAGAGAGAAGGCAAGAGAAAAGTAAATGTTATAAAATCAAGAAAAGGCTAAAGAAATGGTTTTAGGATGCTTTTTAAAAGAGGTGCACTCATTTGGCTTCTCTGAGACTTTCCAGGGGGCTGTTTCAGAGTCAAGTCACCAACAGCCAAAGCATCATCACCTTTAGTTTTCAGCCATGAACTTGGCACAGCCAGAAGTCGCCGCTCTAAAGACCTGAGGCCCCTCCCAGTGGTAAAAGGTGCCTGGCCATGTAATGCATTGTATGTCCAAAGTAAGCTTTTAAAATTACTCCTAAACGCTCAATAACAAGCCAACAAAACAAGAGTGAACAACCTTGTTATAAAAAGGTGTGTCTGTGATTTCTTGGCTTGTTAAAAATAAATCGTTAGTATCAGTATGTTTGCAAGCCAAATGAGTACTTTCCAATTAATGGTTGTGTCTTATTCTGGCATTATTGGCATGCAACCAAGTCTCGACTCTGCTGGCTGTAGCTGTAATGCAAACTACAAAACTGCACTCCTGAACAGCTTACGCTACTAGTGTATTGCTATTTAGAGTATTCCTACATTCTTACCTTGCCAAAGTTGACTTGCCAGATCCTGGAGCACCACGTAGCAGCACAAGGACCCTCCCTTCCAAACAAAGCCTGCTGTACTGGGCAGGAGGTTGAGGAGCAGCAGGAAGGGCCCAGGACTTTGGAATAGTAGCAGAGGGTTTGAGAGGTGCTTGGCTGACGGGGCTCTGACTAAGCCAGGGAGAGGCATGCCTGGGTTGCCTCGGCCAGATGGAAGGCGTTTGAGCCACAGGGGTAATGAATACTGGGTCCTGGTTTTCATGGATACGGGGAGAAAACACTGGTGCCTCCAGGTTCCAGGGTGATGGCATGTAGCCAAGCGGCTCATGATTCAACATATTCACCTTAGATCTTGCTCCTCCGGCTATCGCTTTAGGGGGCATGACCCCAGCCTTGTCTGAAAGGGTGTGTGAAGGGTCTTGCTTTTTATACACCTGGAAAGCCGAGGGACGTCCTGAAGCTGCCAGGTCCAAAGGAGGTTTCGGCTTGTCTGCAGGCCTCTCTTTCATCAGATGTGTGAAATCCACCATTGACTGCTGTTTCTCAGCGATCTCATCTTCCCAAGTGCTGAGCTGGTCGAGCGGAGAGGAAGCTCCAGAACTATGCTCCACCAGGCCTTGCTGGTCAACAGAGGGCCCTCTAGATCCAGGCTGCAGGCTGGACTGAAGCAGCTCAGGGAGGACCTGCTCTGGGAATGGTGGTGGAGGGAAAGAGGATAAATACTGGCTGCTGTGGTGCTCTTCCTTAGCGTTTTGTCGTGCAGTTAGTGTCTCTAGCTCCTGATCGACTAGCAGGTCCAGCTCTTCTGTCAGGAGGTTGGTGGAGGGAGGAGAGGAGGGCAGCTGTGATAGCTGGGAGGAGTCTGTGTCTGGTCTGGGTTCAGAAAAGTGGCATGGGCTGAGCAGGGCTGCGGCAGTGCGCGCAAAGCCAGAGACAGGAGAAGGTATAGGGGCTGCACCTTCAGCAGCCACAGACAGCTCCAAGAGAGAGTCCATTGCATTTTCAACTAGAACACAAACAGAGAAAACACAGACACCAAGAAAAAGAAAAGAGTGAGTCAGTTAGTTTTACTATATAACCTTTACAACTAATGATTCAATGTTTATGTTTATTTGTTCAACACTTGATTGCCAGGAATTTGCATTGATGAGCTCACACAGAACAAAGGAAAAACATTAGCATGATAAAAACACTGCATTAAAAATAATAAACTAAAAGTAAATAAAACAAGCCTTACCACAGCAATGCTATGAGCACCACAAACCAATAATGATGAATACCATTTCACACATACCATTACAGTGACAAGAATAACAACAACACAATCTGTGATTTAGGAGTTAAGGAAGTGAGCGCCCTCTGGAAAAGTTACAAAACGTGTCCTTCTTCTAACACTTTTCAGTCTTTTATATAACTGAAAATGAAACTCAGTTTCAGAATAGCTCCACTGTCACCTTTTCCCTTTATACACCTGGCCTTTAAACAAGACATGGTACCTTATAAAGAAGCATATTTTTCAGTGTAATTCTGTGGACTCGTACTACTACTATACCTGTTCAGGCAGGACTCAGAAGTCGTCTGACCTGGGGATAAGTGACTGTGCCTTTGTTAAATGTTTGCTGTTGTGCTCCCCAGGCTCCTGAAACAGCCGTTTACTTTTTTATCAGTCAGCAATGGAGTAGTAGTAGTAGCAATGACAGTTTAAACACGTGTCTGGAAAATGCCTTGTACAGACATCGGTGGATTTTGTTTGCTATTTCTGTTTTTATTCTGCTTTACCGACTTGAGAATCACTTGCTGACACTTATTGATGCTATGCAAGTGAACTTCATAGCTCACCTAAAAACAGGCACAACAGGTGGAAGAGGGTGCGTGGGTTGGTGAACCAAGAAATGCAAGGTGTAGTTTTAGATGACTGCTGATATACAATACAATAATACACGCGGATCCTCCACTGTAAAGTAATCTCGTGTATTAAAATGCTTCAACCCTGTCAGAAATGCACTGCTAACAAGTTACCTAGCTAACTGCTTAGCAAAGTTACACTACATAGCATTCCCAAGAGTTACACAGCAGGTTAGACAACTGGGCTTCCGTGTTTAGTGCTACCTTTAAAATCACACTCGGACAGCACGATGTATATAACTTCGGGGTCCAGGTGGGAAAACATCTCCTGCATGCTTGTGACGATTTTCTCTTTGACGGAGCTGGAGGGCGAGGTGCTGGATGGAAAATTGTTCGCCATTGAACCGTCAAATCCCTGAGGTAGTCGGTAACCCGTGTTGTGGCCGAGGCTTCCCCCCTCTGGCGGGCCACTGGGGACTCTGGCCGGGCTCTGGCCGTTTTTCTTTCTCCGAGGCATTCCGTGGCCGAGGTGAGGGCTACACGGAGCTAACTAAGTAGCTGAGGAGCTACAAAAAGGTGGCCCGGAGCTGAAGACATGCTACTGTGGTGTCGAGTAGAGTAACCAAAGTGCACCAACTCAAGGTTATGCTATCTAACAGCACTCCAAGCGGTGGAAATATATGAGAAAAAAAAAATATATATATATATACTACGCCAGAAAGGTTACAACCGGAAATCAAGACAGTGACTTCAAAATAAAAGGTGGCCCTGGCACATGGCTCCCGTTGGGGCTTGAGTAATGGCCTATTTTATACAGTCTATGGCCTCTCTGGACAATGCTGTGGATTAAACAGTGCTTTTAAGTAAAAGTAGCAATGAATAAAAAAACACTCTGTTACAAATAGAAGTCCTGCATTCAAAATATTATTTAAGTAGAAGTACAGAAATATTATGAAAAAAATGTACAGTATCAAAAGTAAAAGTACTCATATGCAGCCCTGTCATTGTAAAATTGTCATATTATTATATTGGATTATTATTAGTGATACATGAACATATAAGCAGCATTTTAATGCTGTAGCTGGTCGAGGTGGTGCTAATTTTAACTACTTATATTGATGAATAATTTGATTTGTAACCATGCTTCAACTTCTAAATTGTATGAAATTGATAATATTGTATATAAACTCTTAATATGTAATGAAACTAGTAACTAGCTGTCAGATAAATGTCATGGAGTAAACAGTTAAATATTTCCCTCTGAAATATAGTGGATTAGAAGTTTGAAGTAGCATTAAACTCAAGTACAGTACTGGAGTAAATGTACTTTGTTAGGTCATACTTTAAACAACTTGCAGTACGGTTTTAGTCATAAAATTCAATCTGGAAGCTGTATTCTTATTCTGACTACTTTGACATTGGCTGCAGGAACAATTTTGTGATTTAAAAACAATACATTTTCATGTATATTATTGTATATAATATTTTATGAAAATTTAATACATACATTGATTACATACCACTCTACTTCTTTGAAATTACAGATAGGGGATTGTGGGATATTGAGTAGATTGAGTCTGTACCTGATATGATTTAGAACTTGGTCCCTTTTACAGGTCGGGTAGACAGTATTATCACAAATGCACATAACCAACTGAACATCATATCAAGTCCGATGGTACTGAAATGACAAAATAGTAGTTCATCGGGAGAATTGACTACTATTGGGAGGATCCAAGGAGAAAATGAGCTTATTTATACAAAAGCAGATGGTCTGCAGCATTCTTGAAATGGGTGAAGTGGAGCCACTTTTTCAATTGTTAATTACCAGTTGACCACCAGGTGTCACTACTCTCTCAATTCATTATTTTATTATTTTGTAGAGAAAGTTAACGTGCTGAATTTGTTTCTGCCACAAGTAGTAGTAGTAGTATTAGTGGTAATAACAATAAGATGAAATAGTAATATCAATAAACGTAGCAGAAATAAGTTTTGACAGACATCACTTTAACCTTTTAAAATATTGCAACAACTACTGGCAACAACTACTAGAATTAGGATGATGATAATGATAATGATTTATATTAGTAGTAGTAGTAGTATATCTGCAATGGTTTTCTCCATAAGTGTGCCACAAAAACAGATAAATATCATTATGCATATGTGAATGTATATACAAACATAGTGATTACATTTAACTAACCAAAAAAAGTTGACAAGCACTGCCGATATTTTAAAGATAAACCCACATTGGAGTAAAAGACAGAAAGTGAAACGTGTGTGCGAGCTGTTTGTTTGTGTCTGACTACCACTCCCGCCATGTATTTGGTGCTGCAGTACTCCTGCGAGACCGAGGGGGGCGCTTTGCACCCAGCCTTCACACACTGACTGAACGGACAGAGAGCTTTGTGCCGAAAACTAAACCCAACCTGTGTCAGACCAATGAATTAAAACAGCCCACTTGAGAGGTAAATACTAACGAGGAAACGCTTGGCAAATATCCCGCGGTTGTGGTCGTAGTTGTATGTTTGAAAATAGATTCATTTTGCATTTGTTAGGGTGTTCAAAATCATCTGTGAGGGCAAGTTGGTGGTGAGAGAGGAGGGCTCAGGGCGACGGTAGCAGCCCTTCTTCGCCTGTAAACTAGCGGCAGTACGGAGCGATGCGTTGAAGTTGAAAAAAGACAGTAACAAGTAAATTAGCTTCATTTTTAAACTTCACAAAGTAGTTGTATTTGTTGTAAACCACAGGAACTGACCACGAGCATGGCTATTTTAGGCATAGATGATAGGAGACTTCACTTCCTCTGTGAATGTCTGTAGCTGGAGATGTGATGGGTACCTGAATAGTTTGCGGCCTAGGCTAGCAAAAGTAGGCTAACCAGTTATCTAGCACAGCTAACGTGTATTAGCCGCTCGCTGCTAACATTAGCTGTTACTTCCTTCCCGCAAAATGCTAGCCGCTAGCCAATGATGTTTGCACTGCAACTAGCTAGCTAGCTAATTTGATAACCTGTATGACAGTAGACATACACCGGCTGCTCTCGTGTTATTTTTAAAGTGGTTTTCTAACAAGTTAGCGGTTCAAATAGCTGTAAGGTTACCGGAATAGCAGTTGAGCTTGTTTCTGTAGCTATGCGATGTTTGATGAGAAATTTTCGTAAAATATGGAGCTGATGTTTAGCTGGGGTGTTTTAGCATGCAGGCTAATAATATGCACAATTCTGGTTTAATGTTTGCTTTCTGTCCGAAAAGTTTTCTGGATTAGAATATCGTTAAATATACAGGTGCGGTGTTATCAATTTTAGCGGGCAAAACGTATGGTTGGCAAATGAGAATGATGCTTAAAACGAGGTTTTGATAAGTGCGGTAGCATGGTTGTGTTGAACTTTTGTTTTCTGACCCATAGAGGCCAGTAGAAGACCGTGTGGACCATACATCAACAAGCATGGAGTTCCCGCAACAGCAGAAACCGGCGGGGGAAGGAAAGATCACCTATCCTCCCGGAGTGAAGGAGATTACGGACAAAATCAGCAACGATGAGGTGGTCAAACGATTGAAGGTATGTTGTTGGGGTTTCTTGCTGTCAAGATACGTTTTCGGCAAGCCATAACCTCATTTATCAGTGTCCAGCCCCTGGCACAATGCCAAAATCCTCCTAACTTTGTGAACTACTGTATATTAACTCATAAGAGGCCTTTCTTCTCTTATGGTAGGCTCTTTTCCCAGTCCTCTGTCTTTTTGTTGAGATCTCAATATGTAAACAACACTCATATGCATGTCATCACTACCAGAGTTATTATGGTGTTGTTGGACTTGAGTGTGACATGACACAGGAGATGCTAAGTATTGAAGTCTCTTAACTTTTTCAGAATTTCATCTTATAAAATGGGATGATCCCAAAATGTCAACACAAGAAAAGCAACACACTGAAGCTATTTTTACTGCAAGGGAACAAAACGGGGACGCATGTTTGCATTTAGTCCTTTTTCAAAGAAACGGTCATACTGACATACCGGTATATACAGATGGGTGACAAATTAAAGGAAACCCAATATGAAGTGTCTTGGTATGGTCAGGCCACCACGAACCTCCTGAACAGCTTCAGTGCTCCTCGCCAAGTCTGTGGAACTCTGTTGGAGGGATGAATGCCATTCCTCCACAAGATATTCCTCATTTATATATTCCATCTTTATTTAATCAAGTAATATCATTGAGATCAAGATCTCTTTTACAAGAGGCCTGAGTACAGCAGATGGAAAGAAAAACAAACATAGCCAGACATCACTAAATAGATTTTAAGATTAAAGTTTATATTATATCATTTGGTTTTATGGAAATGGTGGTGGAGAGCATTGTCTTGCGCATTGGTCCAAAATTGTGCATAGGTGTTCAACTAGGTTGAGATCTGGTGACTGTAAAGGATGTAGCATTTTATTCACATAATTTTTATACTCAACAAACCATTCAGGGAGCCCTGGTGCATGGACGCATCTGCATTTGATATATTTATCCACTCTTTTATTCAGGTTTTTCCATTAATGTGTCCCGTGTGTGTGTGTGTGTGTGTATATATATATTTATTATTATCTTTTTTTTTTCTCGCAACAATATTGTGATTGATTGATTTCGACCATATCACCCACCCCTTTTTTAAACATTATTATTCATTTGGAGTCATGTTTTTGGCCACCTGGCAAATGTAAGTCCAGTATTCACTCTCTTAGTTCTGTTTTTGGTCCCTACCAACTCTTTAGCTGCTAAATGCTCCACTGTGTTCACCAGCTAGTCGCTAACTATGTCTGTCTGCTGTTTGGTGCTGAGCAGGGAGTGTACAGTGGGTTTTTAGAGCTTTTCACTGAAAGCAGCTTTCTGCTGCTGCTGAAAACAACGCCATGAGAGTGAAACACAACAGTAAAGTTGTGGGCCGAACAGCTAAACAATGAAACTGAAACTAACTATAAAGCTTTTTAAAGCCGAGGGGAGCTACAGATTCAGGTGATAATTCTCTGTAGGTTCATCACTACGAGTGACACCCTTCACATTGTCATTTGATATATTTATTATGAATGAAATGCATTATAGCTGCTTAAAACATGGTTTTTAAACCCTCTCACACTGCATCCTAATATCCACCCTCCCCTTCCCCCACACTTCAAACCCACAGCAGTTTCAAAGTTGGCATCTGTGCATCGTGTTTACAGGGATCCTGTGACTCTTCTTAATCACATTAGATTGTTTACTACACTAATACTGAAATGGTTTCCTGACATCCTAGAACTTTTATAGAGAAGCATTGTGACCACAAAGCACACAACTCTTGGCCTTGGCAAGCTGGACAAATGTGCTGAATGGCAGGTTGTTGACTGTGCAAGACAGATGTTTACAGATCCATTTAACCTCTGCTGTATACTGCTGAGAGTTGGAAAGACTGACACCAATTGCATGTGCAGTAATCTAGCCAATCGTTTGGTGGAAGAGATTTAAGATTTGCGTTGTACTGCCAGCAGGGCCATTAGCCAGTAGACAGCTTATTTTATGTAAGGTTGATGTCCAAGCTATTCAGTTATTTTCATCGCCAGTCATTCTATAGTTTGGTCTGATGCCTTTGGTAGGTCAAAACCTCACTGCATATGTGACATTGCAGGGTTTCAGTTCTGAGGGAGTCCATATATCACCAGGTTGGTCACAGTTTTCATTTAGTTTCCTTTAACAAAAATAAAGTCCAACTGGAATTGTGGCATAGAGTCAAACTGTCCCACTTTGGACCAGTTTTAGTTAAAAACAAATAATTAAAAAAAAAAAACCCTGAACAACACTGTGGCACTATTCTGTCATTAAACAGTACTGCTAGCCTTGTGGCCTAGAGAGTGAGACGTGCCAAACCATGGCAATTCAAAATAAATCAGGAAATCAATATAGGACTACGTTAGCGAGCTAGACAGCTTTTTCAGCTGTCACTCACATGAGGATATTTACTATTATCCCGATTCACAATTATCCCGATAATGGAAATTTACCACGATCAACAGTGGGGTTTTTTTTTATTCCGATCCATGATAATATTGTATATCGTCCCATCCCTACTACAGACTACTATTTTGAAAACATGTTGGAGCGTACACCTTTTTTTGCAGTAATTAGGAGTTTACTGTTGTTTGTTTTGAATTGAAAGATAAATATGTGGTGGAATGCATTTGCTCTAGGGGCAAAATAGTTTTAAAAAACATTTGATAATATGCACCCTCATGGCCAATGCAGGAAAAGGAAAGTCAACCCAAATCAAAACCTGCCAATTGCCTGATTTTTAATGATGATTAGTTGGTGGGTAGTGGAGATGAGTGGATGGGGCCACCTACTCTTCATTGTAGGGAAATAGGGGTGGGGGGAAATATTCACGTAAGAATCTCAATTGTTATCCTCCATGATTCCTAATCGATTGACAAATGCCAAAAATAGATTTTTGTACATTAATAACTTTATGTTGGCGGAACCCACCTGCGAGGGCACAGTGCACCATATTGTTTACAGCATACATACACTACAGATATCTTGTAGTAAGGCATGCGTTTTGGCGCATTTTGGATTTAATAACTTAATAAATAGCTTTGCAAGATGAAGGTGAAGTATTTTGTGAATACTTTGTACTCCATCACCCAGAGACTAACGTTAGTGAAGCAGCTCACCGTACTTCAGCTCTAGCAAACAAGTTGGCTAACCAACACACACTTTAACACTTTACAAAACTTCAGCCAACACTGGTCGGGTGAAGAAAATAACTCAGTCCACAGACTTTTATTTCAAAAGCCACAGATACTGACCTTCATCAAGACCAGTTAGCTTAACTGCCAGTTATGTTGTAAATTGCATTTCAGTGGAGAATAGATTCTGAATCGAATCCTGACACCAAGAATCAGAATTGAAGATTCACACACGTCTAGGGAAACACTGATTGTACACCTGAACATTAGCTGTGTGTTAAAGATTTCGACTTAATGCAGTGTTTAACAATATGAACTGTAATTTTAATAATAATTTTATTTATATAGCACTTTTTAAAACAGTTACAAAGTGCTTCACACATAGGATAAAATAAATACATACATACATACATACATACGCATGCGTGCATGATATATAGACAGATATTAAAGCATATGACAAAAATAAATAAAACTAAAGGCAAACAGAGTATAAAAAGGCTAACCTATAGAAATTAGTTTTCAGCTTTCTGCTTAAAACAAACTTCAGATTCAGCAGATCTGATGGAATGGGGAAGGCTTTTCCAGAGTTTAGGAGCTACAACCAAAAAAAGCATGGTCACCTCTGGATTTAAAATATTAACAGGGGACAGATAAAACACTTCTATGCTGCACTTCTCTTCTAAGCCGAGAGCTTGAATAGGTCAGCAACTCTGCTATATATGCAGGGGCCAGGCCATGCAAGGCCTTGTATGTGATTAGTAAGATTTTGAAATCGATTCTGTGTTTTACTGGAAGCCAATGAAGGGAGGCAAGAACTGGGGTGATGTGGGACCAACGACTAGTTTTTGTTAATAGTCTCGCTGCTGCATTTTGCACTAATTGAAGACGGGCTAGAGAGGACTGAGTAATGCAAGTAAAGAGGGAGTTACAGTAGTCTAAACAAGAAAAGATTATGTACTTAGATTATTAATTCCATGTTTTTGGCTGATAACATAGGTTTGATTTTTGCAATATTTCTCCTGGTCAAAGAAACAAGACCTCAGTTTTGTCAGAGTTGAGATGGAGGAAAATATGAGACATTCAGTTTGTAACAGAAACTAGGCAGTCATTAAGGGCAGTGTCCGAAATTAACTTTCACTCCCGGCCAAGTGGACTGGTAGATGAAAAATTCCACGGGCCAAGCATATTTTTTACCGGCCCAAATTATAAATATAAATTGCCTTTTTGTGTCTCATATACATTTGTCTCAGTACATGTCATTGAGATAATAAGGTATTATGTTGAATACAAACTTAAAGAAGAGGCCAGAGCAAAATTTGAAGCAAAAAATTTTAATATGTTGATCAAAGGTTAATCAATTCAAGCCTGAATGCAACTCAAGAAGTCTTGATCTCAAAATTCTACTGAAGTATTAAGCTATTAAATGTACTTAAGGATCAAATCAAAATGTAATGGGTCAAACACAGAACTTTCACACAGGAGACCGGTGTTCATGTCCCATGTGAAACCAATAATCAACATTGATTGTAATAAGGAAGTAGTTATTTTAACCCAAACCTTGATCTTTTCCTTAACCTGACCAAGTAGGTTTGGTGCCTAAACCTAACAAAACTGCAGCCGTCACCTGAAATGTTTCTCAGCAAGCTTTATTTTGAAAGTCTAACCGGACGTTGCATATTTATTATTGCTAACTTGACCACAGAATGAGAACGTGTTGAAAATGTGACACTGCCACGGTGGACCGGCGTGTGTATTACACACTTATTAGAGATACCAGGTTGCAGCAGCAGACCGGTGGCAAGTCATAGTTTAGCGGAGTATCTGATGTCCCGTACTGGAAAACAGTGCCACGAAACTAGGAGCGCTTGATACGCTCGGTTTTGCGCCACTGTTTAGACGTGTGTAAAAACACACATGGTAGTGTGTGTGTGTGTGTGTGTCAAACTCCGACACAGCAGAGGACAGAAGCAGCGTGCCCGTAAATGACACCAAAACGCTGTAGAAACTCTCAGCATAGTTTATTACATGACTCTTTTGGTTCAAACATTTACCTGCCAGTGTGGCCGATAGCCTTCCGAGATTTACTCGCCAAACATTTGGCTCGCCCGCATTTGGCACTTGGCGGGAGTTAATTTTGAACCCTAATGAAGGGTGGTAAGGTTATTGAGGTAATTGGGTTTAACTGAGAAGTAAAGGAGTGTGTCATCGGCATAGCAATAGTAAGATACACCACTGGAGAAGTCAAGCGGATGACCCAGAGGTAGCATATACAGTGAAAACAGAATAGGTCCAAGGATCGACCCTTGTGGGACCCCTCATAAGAGAGGAGCGGAGGAAGACATGTAATTGTTAATGTTAACAGTGAAGTGTCTGTCAGACGAGTATGAGGAAAACCATTTGAGTGCAGTTCCAGAGATACCAATCCAGTTTAATAATCTATCAATTAAAATTGCATCAGGATCAGTGGTGTCAAAGGCGGCCGATAGAAGAAGCTGGTGAGTGACAACTTTTTCCAGAACTTTAGCAATGAAAGGAAGTTTGGGTATGGGCGTGTAGGTAGCTAAAATGGTTGTATCTAGGGAGAGTTTTTTGAGGAGGGGGAAGACACTGGCTGTCAGTGGAGAGAGATTGATTGACAATAGAGAGAAGACAAGGGGCAATGACAGGCAGGACCTCTTTTAATTTCTTAAATTTTAATTTCTTTATTAGGGGTTATATCAGTAGGGCAGGATGATGGACACATATGAGAAACTATATCAGAGCGATCTTGGATCAAAATAGGGTTGAACTCAGACATCAGAATAGGGCAGGTGACTTGATCAGAGTGATAAATGTCAGGGTTGAAATGTGATCTGAGACCAATGATCTTGCCAACAAAGAAACTTAGAAACTTAGTGTTGAACAAAAATCTAGGGTCATACTTGTTATTATTGATCAGGCCAGAGAAATATGCTGCTCTCGCATCTTTTATGAGTTGAAACTGTTTAACTGGTAACATCATACTGTCATCAGAGCTCAAATTGCTGGTGAAATAGGCCAAATAAGGGTATTTATAATTTTGAAAGGGTAATAGCTAACTGAGCCTACCCAGTGGCAAAGTATTTTCACCAGCACAAGCTGGTCATGTACTCACTGATCTATCAATGAAAAGCACTGTACAAAAACAGAAGGGAGGATGAGGAATCAGGACACAACATCTACTTGATCTGACTGTGTATTGTAGAGATGACTGTTTGAAACCACATTAATTTCTCAGAGGCAAAAACTGTTCCTTTAGCTAAAGGAATAGTTCAACACGTTGATAATAGCCTTGCTCTTGCTGAGAGTTAGATAAGAAGATCAATACCACTCTCATGTCTGTAAATACGAAGCAGCAGCCTGCTGGTGTCTTGTCGTCACCGTGAGGTTGCCAGGCAACCAGCAGAGACTCCAGGAAGTTGCTGTACCTGGCCAAGAAAATAGTGCCCATGTAATCCCCTGTAAAACCGCTTCCCCTTTTGTTTTTGTATGGATTAAAGAAGCATGATATAACTTATGTTAATTAGTGAACTTTAGAGGTGCTAGTAGGTGTGTTTTGTAACCTTTGGACAGAGCCAGGCTAGTTGCTTACCTCCAGTCTTTGTGCTAAGCTAACCGGCTGCTGGCTGTAGCTCCATATTTACCATACAGACATGAGAGTGGTATCTATCTTCTCATCTAACTCAAGAAAGCAAATAAGAATAAGTAATAAGTCTATTTCCCAAAATGGCAATAATAAGACTAAGAAAGATGCTTCCATCTCACTTTGCACACAATCTAGTTCCATTTAATAGTATGTTAAGCTTGTTCTACTTTCACTGTATAATATAGTGATTGCATGTTGATTTTAATCAAACCAGGTGTTTAGACCAAAAACAGCACTGTGTTGGTGGGGTTTGTTGCTTCGGGCGTCAAAACTCAGAGGAAGTAATTTAGTTATCACAGCAACAATTTTATCCCCCTTGGCGCTGATTGCCAGGTAAGGAGAATTGCCCTATTTATTTTCCAAAGTAATGTACCAGGATTGTGTGCTTGCACCTATTTTATTTTTTATTTTTTGCCAGATGACATGACATTATGTTTTTTTTAGCCAGACTCTACATTTTTTCTAGACTGTTGTTTTGCTGGAGCCTGCTACACCAGTACTCCACTGTGCTTGTCACGTTGAAATGAATGGGGAGGCCTGGATTTCTTTTCATGTGGTGCTAATGTCTGTTTGCAGCCGAAGGGTTCAAACCCTGACTAAACTGAATGATATGAAGGAAGAGGGACAAAAAGTAACATTTTTGACTCCACCCAGGGGAAGGAAATGATTGTCTGTTTATGGCTTATTAGATGTTATCAGAGCTGCTTGCATGAATTACAGGGTTATATTGTGGCTTAATTTCAGGTAAACATTTAGCAGAAGCAGCACAACTGTTGTAGAGTTTCAGACTTTGCCTCAGCAGCCATTTGAAAACAGGTCACATATATTTTCAGACTGAGCTAAAATTATGTCTAAATAAACTACAATAAATTGCTGGTGCAGAGATGCACATATACTCCACAGCTCAACAGGCCCACACACTCGTCTCTGTGTAGAAAGCCTTCATCGGCTGGGTTGTGACTGTTTCAGCTAAGAACTGCGGAGGGTTGGTGTGTGCATGTTTGTGTGTGTGTGTAGGAGTGAGTGTGGTGCTCTGAGCCGTTGGCCCATCCCCCATCCCGCTAGCTGCCTGGCTTGTTTAGTGAGCTCCACTGCTCTGCTTCACCTCTCTCTCATACACACTTACTCATCACTCTCATAGAGAAAGTAGTAGTTTAAAGCATGGCGCCTATCCATAACACCTGAGATGTTGGATAAGGTTGGTCTGCGTACAACCTCTTGAGACAGTAGTGTACATGTTTAACATAGAAAAATTCTTTAATGAAATATTAATGGACAATAATTCCTGTCATTTTAACCTTGGGCCTTATTTGTTTGCTATGATATAATCCATATGGGCAAAGGGAAATTAAAAGTCAGCCCCCATAAACACTGGAAAATTGTCATTTTCAACAAGAATAAATTAATTTAGGATCTGCAATATGCTGTGTATATGATTCAAATGTCCAGTGTGTAACATTTAAGAGGAGCTATTGGCAAAAATGGAATATAATATTTAAAGCCCGGCTGCTATGGGATTTTTGAGGCTGATACCGATTTTAGAGGGGAAACATTCACTGATTACTGATATGGCGGCCGATATAGTGAAGTTTTTGAGCTGGAATG
Source organism: Siniperca chuatsi (assembly GCF_020085105.1). Lineage (NCBI taxonomy): Eukaryota > Metazoa > Chordata > Actinopteri > Centrarchiformes > Sinipercidae > Siniperca > Siniperca chuatsi. The sequence goes on from NC_058044.1 coordinate 15,982,528, forward strand.
AAAATAGACTTTTCTATGTGGATTGTGCACCGATATGCTTATGCAAAGCTACTCAGAAGGCTGCTTTCTTTAAAAAATAAATAAATAAAATAACTTTATTAAAGAATATTTAAGTTAAATATTCTTAAACATGTTAAATAATTTAACATATACATTGTCAACCAATTCTAGAAATAAACACTGAGAAAATAAAGAATAAATAAAAATAAAATAAATAGCTAAATAAACATAAGCACTGGTCAGTATCAGTCAATTTCTGAAGTAGCAGCAAGTACAAGTACCTCTAAGTTGGTGGTTCGCTGCTGCCGAGTCGAGAGAGAAACAAACAGCGCCTCTGCTTAAACGTTCAGGGGAAACGTTCAACGTATCCGGTGAAAAAACAGGCTCCTGTGACTTCAATATGGGGACGTTATTTATTATTATTATTATTATCATTTATTACTAGGTAACAACGTAGCATGAAGTCAACACTCAACAGACTCAAACCACCAACGCACCGTCGTCTGCTGAGCTGCAGAATGATGAAGAGATGCTCTGATGCTAACCTTTCAATCTGCTGCTGACTGACAAACTATAGCTGGCTAGCTACCTCGCTAACACAGCAAACAGTTGTGGCGTGACGGTTGTCAGGGACAGGGTTATATTAGAGTTATATTGAAAGGGGGAAATGATGGGTTCATTGTTTATTAACTTTCCAGCTAAGTATTTCACAAACTAGTTAGCAACTTACCGTGAACACACCTTTGACTCCGCTGTCTGCTCATCTGTGCACAGGGCACTACACTACTACTTGTGCTGCGCGGTGCTGAGAGTATTGTAGTCATAGCGATGGCCCACATTTCCCAGCATGCACTGCGTAGTGCTGAAAGCAGTTTAAGTTAGCTGCCTTATGTTCCAAAATGCAAATGTTACTTTTTGGTGTTTTTAATGTGTCTGTTCAGAACATGGTGGTTTATGTTGGTAGTTGTCATTTTTGTGCTGGTTTATAGTTTTAACCATTAGTGAGGTGGATGTTACATTTCCTGACACCAGCTGTACTTTGTAGTTATGATGTGAGTTCTTGAGAGCTGCTTCTTCTCTCTGATTTTATGCTGCTCACCACTGTAGTGACAGCACACTCTGCTAGATTAACTTTTTAGTGACATCAGCATATAAACACAGGCTTTTCTTTCTGCTTAATATACTGAAATCAGTTTTATGTCAGGTCATATCGGGAAATATATACACCGATACCAATATATCTGCGATAGGCCAATATCGGCCGACCGATTTCTAATAATATTTATAATGTTTATATTTTATAATGTTTTCATTAATTAATATATAATCACCTGAAAATAAGTTTCTTTGTTAGATATGGCAGGGGATTTTCCCCCCATGGCGCATACGCCGAGGTTGCACGCAAGCCCTTCTGGCCTTTGGCTCAGCAAGGTAGCTTCCTGCTGACCCCTTGCACACTTGAATGGTACACAAATGATTTACTGATATGGCTGTTTGAGACTTTTTACTCCATCTTATGGCTCAAATTTTGATAATATAAAGAGTCGTTTCAAAGTGTTTGTGAAGCTCAGAAAAATTATTCATCCTTTTGCAAATGTTAATTTGGAATGAATGATCTTTCATTAGGCTATACTCAGGTACAATGAAATTTTTCATTGGCTTCTCCCAATGTAGTAAAAATAAAATAAATAAATAAAAGCAGTACCAGAAAACAGCAGTAATAGCAACATAATTACACATACACATTACAAATTTACTGTTAAATGTTATATTAATAGATAGATGCTAAATCTTTGTTTATAAATTGTGTCTGTGCTAGCAGTCTTTGATGTGTGTGTGTGTGTCATAGTCCTTGATGTATGTGTAAAAGCTTTTGTAATGATTGTGGATGGGGAAAAGTCTTTTTCAGTCAGAGGGTGTCATATGACCTGCAATTCCAGCTGTGGCCACTATGTCAAAATCACTTTTCAAGCTAGCACTGTTTTTGTGTTCTCGGTTAAAAAACAGTTTCACAGTTTGTGTAACACACAGGGTTGTGAGCAAATGAACCACAGAGCAGTATAAAATAATTAAACAGAAACTAGCAGTTACAATTAATGACTTTATTATTATTTGCCTCACTCTCGGTGGCAGATGCAGGTACACCCACCTCACATAAAGGTGCTGCTGTTGAAATTTGAGTATTTCATACTGGAGATGAAAAGAGGCTTTCCAAATCCTGTCCATCCATGGATAATATTGTCTAGATAACACTAGACAAGGTAGTATAGAAAACCATCAAATAAAAACTGTGATTCAGGCTCTGTTTTCTTAATGCAGAGCTGTCAAACATTCAAATTGCTTTACTCATTTTAATTTTGTCCTGCCCAAGATGTTTCCCATCTTACCTTCCTCCCTTGTCGCTCTGTTTCACAGATGGTGGTGAAAACCTACATGGACATGGATCAAGACTCTGAAGAGGAGAAGCAGCAGTATCTCGCCCTGGCACTCCACCTCGCCTCAGAGTTCTTCCTCAGGAACCCAAATAAAGACGTACGGCTACTGGTGGCCTGCTGTCTGGCTGACATCTTCAGGATCTATGCTCCCGAGGCCCCCTACACCTCTCACGACAAACTCAAGGTTAGGAACTGACTCTGAACGACTGCATTAAATCCTCTATCAAGCAACTAAGCACTATCCTCACGGGAATAGTTTTCAAAGGCAGGTCAAGCTTCTCAGTTTTGCTGTCTGCAGATTTTATGAGCTGTAGTTAATTAACACGAACATGAGCAAAATAAAACTCTAGGCATTTGTTTGGTTAATGTAAACCGCTGTCTATACTACTTCCTAGGTAATAGTGTGTTTTACTGACAACATTCACCAATCTGCTATTCTATTACGTTACAAAATAATATAGAATTTTACATCATATGTCAGGGAGGAGGGACCCTGACTGCCATCTTCAGTTTATTCAGGCTCATCTTTTGGCAATTCCACGAAAAAATGTGCTAAAAACTGGTCTTATTGTAGAATTTCGGTCTGAACTCCTGACATTAAAAGTCAACAAAATTGATATATAAATTAAGAGACATTGGTGAATTTGCAGCAGGATTACCAAGTCAAAGTGCCGTCTCGATCTAACAAGTGTTTCCTGCAAAACCACAGTGAACATCACTGTGAGATTTCTAATGTTACCTGAGCTGGATATTTGTTGACATTGCAAACCATCGTGATTAAACTTTGTCACTGCTTTTTCTGGTCAAATCTGCTGTATTGTGAGATTGACAGGACACTTGTTTTCTTTTTTGAGTACTCACCAATACTAACATACAGTAAAAACAATTAACTTAATCACATGCTCAAGTGTTTTCCTGTCTTGTCTCCAGGACATCTTTCTGTTCATCACCAGACAGCTAAAGGGACTGGAAGACACCAAGAGCCCTCAGTTCAACAGATACTTCTACCTGCTGGAGGTAAGGCGCTTATGTATGTGGTAGAATCCACGAGGGGCTAAACTTGTTAATTGTGGTTCAAGGGACAGTACAACAAATTGCTGATGAAGAAATAACATTTCTTTATGTGGTTTACTAGAATCTGGCCTGGGTGAAGTCATACAATATATGCTTTGAACTGGAGGACTGTAATGAGATCTTCATCCAGCTTTTCAAAACGCTCTTCTCTGTCATCAAGTAAGTTCCTTATTATCTGCTGCTGCGTCTTTTTGTGTAAATTTTCTTCATATCTTATACCTTCATTGTTTTTTCCTCTACATTCTGAAATATCATCAGATAAGCTCCCTTTAATGTTATGTTTTGTTTACCTAGAAACATGTAGACGGATAGATATGATCTCAGTTACCACTAGGAACCATTTTAACACCAGGTGTAGAGAGGGTTACAATGAATAACCATTCTTTTGTTTTTGATTTATTATTGATTCAGTTTTTTTTTTAGATTTTTGTTCTTTCCGTTTCATCAGGTAACACTTGAGATCAAAATATCCCTGTCTTTCTTTTCTCTTCCTCCCCAGTAACAGCCATAACCAGAAGGTGCAGATGCACATGATGGACCTGATGAGCTCCATCATCATGGAGGGAGACGGAGTCACACAGGAGCTGCTGGATACCATCCTCATTAACCTCATCCCTGCACATAAGGTAGGACACACACAAACACATCCATATGTATTATCGTTTAGAAAGATCTTCAGATATAATTATATGACTGTGTTGTCATATTTGTGTTTTTATTTGTAATTTAGTTTTTCAAAAGTAAAATCTTTTTATCTTTGTTTTAATTTGAAAATTAAATGAGGGGAGGAACAGAGGAAAAAACATACTTGACAAAACTCTGGATTAAAATCAGATTATAAAATTACCATTTGCAGCACAAACACTGTCGTTTTAACTGTTCATTTTTTCTTTAATTACTTTTGAGACTTCTGCAGAAAATTAGCAGCTTCTTTGAGATTTCTTCACATTTTCCTCTTTGCTTTCTAATAATGGAAACCTATTCTGAGCTGTCCTCACCAGAAGTGGACCCTTGTTACTCTAAACTATTATGAAAAGCGTCTTTTTGGAGCAAGAACAGATTTTCCTAATGAAAATCTGTTTTAAAAAATGACAACAATGAGCATTGTATATGTCTCAACCACTGTTTCTGTTGCCGTCATATTGGAGACTGACCAAAAGCTTGAAGTTCTGTGTATCAGTGAATGTATGAGTAATATGTTCACTGTCAGTTGAACTAACTAATCAGTGTTTATCTTTCCTTGGAACAGAATCTGAATAAGCAAGCGTACGATCTTGCCAAGACTCTGCTGAAGAGGACCGTCCAGACCATAGAGACATGCATTGCAAACGTGAGTAGCAGCCTCCATGTCGCACTTATTCATTTTCAGTTTGCGCCTGTGTTTTTGTTTTTCAAACTCTGCTACATAAATTGCTGTCTATCAGTACATCTTGTTTAGTTAAGTATTTATCTCAGTGTTTTTTTTTCCTTCCTCAGTTCTTTAATCAGGTTTTAGTGATGGGCAAGTCATCAGTCAGCGACCTATCGGAGCACGTCTTTGACCTCATTCAGGAACTGTTTGCCATCGACCCTATGCTGCTCACCTCTGTCATGCCACAGCTGGAATTCAAACTTAAGGTTAACACAACACACACACACACACACATCCTTGTACTTCTATCTTTGTGAGGACCATCATTGACATAATGCATTCCCCTTACCCTAACGTCAACCATCACAACTAAATGCTTAACTCTAACCCTTACCCTCACCCTAACCATAATCTAATTCTAGCCTAACCAAGTCTTAACCTTCAAACAGCCCTTTTGAAGTTGTGAGGGCCAGCCAAAATTTCCTCACTTTCCAAAAATGTCCTCACTCTGTAGGTGAAAAACACCTGTTTCGGTGCTCACTATGTTGCAAGTACACACACACACACACACACACACAGTCGCTCCCAGAAATGGTAACATCTCACCTCAGATCACAGAATATTAGTTCCCCTTGATGCTTTGCTCAAAACATTAACATTGATCATACTATAGATAGTGTAAGATTATTAGGAGTGATGTAACTTTGTATTTTGTCATTGTTAAATCATTTGTAGGACAAAATTGATGGTCAGTGGACAAACTGCCAGATTTTAATGCACATTGTGTTTCACCTTGAATTGTGTTAACCTCTCAGTAGTGCAAAATGATGCCCATCGTCGTGTGTTATCTTTGGTGAAACATCCTAGACAACCCAGGCAACTCATGCTTTAAAACAGGAAATGCAGGAATGTAAAGAAAAATCAAGTGAACACTAATGTACAGTCAATGTTTACATGTTTATTTTTAAGAGCGAGCTTTGCCATATGACTAAGGCAAATTGTTAAATGGAACTCACAGACTTGTGCCACAATAAATCCATCCATTAGCTACAGTGCATCCTGAAAGTAGTCACAGCGCCTCACTTTTTCCACATTTTGTTATGTTATATAAGGTCCCACAGTTAACAGTGCATTTCAGAGCACAAACCTAGCCATGAAGTCCAAGGAATTGTCTGTAGACCCCTGAGACAGGATTGTATTGAGGCACAGATCTGGGGAAGGGTACATAAAAGTTTCTGCAGCATTGAAGGTCCCAATGAGCACCGTGGCCTCCATCATCCATAAATGGAAGAAGTTTGGAACCACCAGGACTCTTCCTAGAGCTGGCCGCCCGGCCAAACTGAGCGATCAGGGGAGAAGGGCCTTAGTCAGAGAGGTGACCAAGAACCCGATGGTCACTCTGACAGAGCTCCGTTTCTCTGTGGAGAGAGGAGAACCTTCCAGAAGAACCACCATCTCTGCAGCACTCCACCAATCAGGCCTATATGGTGGAGTGGCCAGACGGAGGCCACTCCTCAGTAAAAAGGCACATGACAGCCCGCCTGAAGTTTGCCAAAAGGCACCTGAAGGACTCTCAAAGCATGAGAAACATGGTCTGATGAAACAAAGATTGAACTCTTTGGCCTTAATGGCAAGCATCATGTCTGGAGGAAACCAGGCACCACTTATCACCTGGCTAATGCCATCACTACAGTGAAGCATGGTGGTGGCAGCATCATGCTGTGGGGATGTTTTTCAGCGGCAGGAACTGGGAGACTAGTCAGGATGGAGGGAAAGATGAATGCAGCAATGTACAAAGACATCCTTGATGAAAACCTGCTCCAGAGCGCTCTGGACCTCAGACTGGGGGCAAAGGTTAATCTTCCAACAGGACGACGGCCCTGCCAAGCACACAGCCAAGATAACAAAGTGTGGCTACGGGACAACTCTGTGAATGTCCTTGAGTGGCCCAGCCAGATCGCAGACTTGAACCCAATTGAACATCTCTGGAGAGATCTGAAAATGGCTGTGTACCGATGCTCCCCATCCAACCTGATGGAGCTTGAGAGGTCCTGCAAAGAAGACTGGGAGAAACTGCCCAAAAATAGGTGTGCCAAGCTTGTGACATCATACTCAAAAAGACTTGAGGCTGTAATTGGTGCCAAAGGTGCTTTTTTTTTTTTTTTTTTTTTTAAATTATTTTGCAAAGATTTCAAACAAACTTATTTCGCATTGTCATTATGGGGTTATTGTTTGTAGAATTCTGAGGAAAATAATGAATGTAATCTGTTTTGGAATAAGGCTGTAACATAACAAAATGTGGGAAAAGTGAAGCACTGTGAATCCTTTCCAGATGCACTGTATACCCACTTATCCTTAGAGGAGGGCTGGAGCGCACATGGGAGAAGTTTGCCATCAGGGCTTTCTGCCAGACAGGCTTACTACTTGGTTAGGTTTAGGGAAAAAAGAAAGGCTGTCTTAATGCCCTGAAGGCAAAATTGTCCCACGTGCAGCTGGAGCCAATCCCAGCGAGAGGCGGGGTACACCCTGAACAGGTAGCCAGTCAATCACAGGGCTGACACATATGGGCAATTTAGAGTCACCAATTTGCCTAACCTGCATGTTTGTGGGCCACCCTAAAACACTAGAAAACCACACAGTCCTGATGGTTTCTTGGGTTGCGACACCATGACCACATTATAGGACTGCTCTGCCGAGCAGCTATCACACTGCTTCTGTGTAGCTGCTTCTGTGTGTACAACAGACTGTAAACAAATATGAATATGTATGTTTGAATGTTTGTTTTTCTGATCTGTTGAAGAGAGATCAGAGAAAAGTAGTATTCAGACGTACTTAAAAATATAATTTTCCTTATGGCAGTGGCAGTACCACTTTGTGCATCCCAGCGCTGTATGCGAATGTACTACAGGCTATGCAGGTACCTCATCGGAGCACAAGATGGGGATGGTTGACAGTCTGTCTCACTGTTTTGTTTGCATCAGGGGAGAGAGGAGGAATAAAATTAATATTAGTTTGAAAAAGAGCTCCAAAAGTGCATCTTGCATTTTACATGTGTTTTTGTGTTTGCAGAGCAATGATGGCGAGGAGCGTCTAGCTGTTGTACGGTTGCTAGCTAAGTTGTTTGGGGCCAAAGACTCAGAGCTGGCCTCACAGAACAGACCACTGTGGCAGTGCTTCTTAGGACGGTGAGTTACATGAACACTATGCAGACACACACACAAAGTGATGCTTTAAGCTGATCCAGTTCAATCAGGAGAGACTAATTAAAAGAAAAGTGATACAATTGATTTGATATATATATCAAAGGGTTTTCAAGAGTAGGCCTCATGAAGTCGGAGTAGGAATTTCCCCTGGCAGAGTCTTGAGATGTGGAGATGATTTGCTGATTTAAGAGACCTCTTTCTTGAAGTTTACACATTTTCAATTGAAACAGAAAAATGAGCACAAGAATCTGAACTGTACTTGATCAGGTGGATGAGGTGAAGCGTGTCTTTGAGCACTGAAATGAAAATTGAAAGGGAAAGGAGCCCAGTGAAGGAATGTTTTGAATTCTGTTAATCTTAAGATAATTGGTTAATGGAGGCTCAGTTAAAGTGAATCATTGGAACACTTTTAACAAATTGTATGAATTGACAGTGCAGGAAGTGTGAATTTTCAAGAAGACAGCGTGCAAATGAACAGTAGTCTTCCTAGTGAAACATTTGCTTAGTTTAATTTAGACACTTGCTCACCTGCTTTCTCCAACTATGATGCATAATTCAGTTGATTTCATTATGTATAACTTATGTTTATTCTCCAGGTTCAATGACATCCACGTTCCAGTCAGGCTAGAGTGTGTAAAGTTTGCCAGCCACTGCCTTATGAACCACCCAGACTTGGCCAGGGACCTGACAGGTGCTCTTTTGCTTGTGTTTTAGTTTTTCTGACTCACTGTGTCGTCTTCACTCTACTCTCCCCACTAATACAGTCCTTTCTTTCACATTCTGCTATGAACAAAAATGTGGTTACATGTCTTTCTCCTTTTTATTATGCAATCAGAGTATTTGAAGGTGCGTTCCCATGACCCAGAGGAAGCCATCCGTCATGATGTCATTGTCACTATTATCAACGCCGGGAAGAAAGACCTCAACTTGGTCAATGACCAGCTTTTGGGCTTTGTACGGGAAAGGACCTTAGACAAGAGGGTGAGACATATGCACTCACACATGCATCAGTAGTGCAGATATTATCATAGGCATGTAGGAAATGGCATTTTGAGTAGTAGTAGTAGCAGATGGACGTATTGATTTGGCTTTCACATTTGCCGTCTCTTTCTGTCATTCATTCAAATTTTTATAGCAACTATAATTTTTTGTTCATTCACTCTGGTTATCAGCTGTCGTGGACCTTGGAGACACTTAACACGTGTCTTTAATCACATCTCACCCATATTAACATGCAGATTCTCATAAAGTTTTAATTTGCTTATGACTGTGAGTGTACACAACAGTACGGGAATTTTCCCTTAACACCTTTGTTCACCTTGCTTTCTTCGTACTTGAAGAAATGTAAATTGTCTTTCCTCATCTTAATGTAAGTCTGTCTTCCCTCTTCTCCCTCCCCCTATAGTGGCGTGTGCGTAAGGAGGCCATGATGGGCCTTGCTCAGCTTTTTAAGAAATACTGTCTGCACCACGAAGCCGGGAAAGAGTCTGCCCAGAAGATCAGCTGGATCAAAGACAAACTGCTGCACATCTACTATCAGAACAGCATCGACGACAAGTGAGCATATACACAGATATATAAATAGTTTAATGTTGAAAAGAACAACACAGCTGTTTTGGACATTTCAACCCTTGGCAACATGACTTAAGTAGAGGTCGCCATGAGAAACAGCCTAAACATTTAGAGAAACCACTGATATAATCAACTAACTAGTCTTCAAAAAGATTGAGGTACTTTGTGTCTGTTGTATAATACATTTCTTTGAAACCTGCATTTGTGAAACTTGGATTAATATATAATAGGAAAGATGCTAAATGGACCAGGTAAGACCAGTGATATTAGTCCAGAGCTTTGTCAATCTAGATAGAATTACTGCAAGTCAATTTCAAATGTACAGTGAAATTTTTGCAGATTCCTTAATTCCGCTGTTCTCTCCTTTTTATCATAATTCATGTAAACTCTCCCCTCTTTTCTACAGGTTATTAGTAGAGAAGATCTTCGCTCAGTACATGGTCCCTCACAGTCTTGACACAGAGGAGAAGATGAAGTGTCTGTACTACCTGTATGCCTGCCTGGACACAAATGCTGTCAAGTCAGTAAACCTGCGCTATTGACTCCTTTCAGCAAAAACAGACACATTTTTTGATTGTACAAATAAATACTGACCTGTATGTTTTAATGTATACTTGCTTATAAATACACTTCTTTAGAAAATACACAGAATCTACATACATCATGAAAACAAACAACACACTAATATGTCAATAAGTATATATCACAACGACAGTATATTGATCGTCCCCTGTGTTTTTTATCACCGCTCCTCTCACCTGTTTCTCCTCTCTCTTGGTGTAAATGATCTTTGCTTTCAGGGCCCTGAATGAGATGTGGAAGTGTCAGAACATGCTCAGAAGCCTCGTCAAAGAGCTGCTGGACCTCCACAAGCTGCCAGTGGTGAGTTGAGACACACACACACACACACACACACACACACAACACCCACTTACGTACAAATCTAACCATCTCCATGTCTTCTGATACAAATGTCCCAACATATGTATGATATTTTTTCTCTCTCTGCCCTGGTAGTCCGAGGCCAATAGCACAGCCATGTTTGGGAAGCTGATGAGTATTGCCAGTAAGTTGGAAACCACACAAACATATACAGGACGCTGCCATAATGTCCATGCTTAAGAGCTGTTGTTTTTTTTTTTTTTTCTATTCACATGCTCTGTCATTTCTTAAAAGGTAAAGGTTCATTCCATTTAATGTGACTGACAATAATTAATTTAACTCTGCTTTATGTTTACAGAGAATCTGCCAGACGCTGGAAAGGCCCAGGACTTCATGAAGAAGTTCAACCAGGTTCTCGGTGAGGACGAGAAGCTCCGAGTCCAGCTGGAGACGCTCATCAGCCCGACCTGCTCCTGCAAACAGGCTGAGATCTGTGTGGTGAGAGGATACTGATCACATCCATTTAGCATACCCACTCACTCACAGACAGACTGTTGACATTATTAACACATGGGCCACAAAAACAGCTCAATGCTGTGAGTTTGTTTTTGAGCCTGTGTTCTACACTGTAGTAGTCAAAAATCTCTCACGGTAGCTTTAAATCCCAGAGACTGTGTTTGTTTTGTGTGACTTTAGTTACTGAAAAAGGTTAATTTTATCTATATTTTGAAGGTACAGTCACTTAAAAAATTACATAAATTTGTTCCCCACAATTAATATTTTACTAGCATGAAATGTTTACATGCTATAGCTTCTACAAGCTTCTACAAGCACACCTAATCAATATCCCGGGTTTACCATAACAGAGCAAACCATGCAGCCTCTATTTTTGTTTTTACCCTCATAATGTTAGTGAGCTATCACGTTATTATTAAATACCTGGCATGTTTGAATTTTAGTTAGTGGAATACAAAACTGTAATATGAGTGCACCTTCATGGGTAAAAAATGAACGTACTTTAAGGAGGGTTGTCCTAGATTCAGTAATACAAGCATTGGCGTGAATGTGTATGCAGCATAAATCCATGAATGTGGGTGTTAATGGTGTACTGTTTGTACTGTGTGCAGAGGGAGATCACTCGGAAGTTAACGTTCCCCAAACAGCCCACCAACCCGTTCCTGGAGATGGTTAAGTTCCTGCTGGAGCGCATTGCCCCCGTCCACATTGACTCTGAGGCCATCAGGTCAGAAAAAATCCTGACATGTTCAACACACCAAGTATTGCGGTTGGGTTGTCTAAATTTCACAACAGACCACAAATATTAGCACATGTTGAAGTCTGAAGTCTAGTACCAATAAAATGGATTAGAGTAAATTTTGATTCAAATTGAAAGGGTTGAAATTGGATTGAAAATCCTGTTCTATTAGGTTTAAGTGTCTTTTTTTACAGAACACACAAAAGAGGCACTCATAAGCCAAACCAGCAGTCTGTGTTCCTATATCTCAGTGACAAGAGACACAAGGAGTACATGAAGCTCCCTGTGACATTGTGTAATACCATTAACAGGCTTTTCTCATTCACTGAGACACCTGGTGGTGGTGAGGTGTATCCGCAGGCCTTAGACAGGCCACAGGTTTAACCCTTTCTGCTTTATGGAAAAACACCATGAGAGAGCAAACACACATTCTGAATGACTTACAGTGCTTAAGTTATGCATTTTTTGCTATGCCTAATACATGCTATTATGTTGTCCAAAGATATCCAAGATAAGATATTCATAAGTGCTTCAGTTTGTCATTTAACACACATTGGTAATAATTTATGTTTTCTTTTAGTGCTCTGGTGAAGCTGCTGAACAAGTCTATTGAGGGCACGGCTGACGATGATGAGGAGGGCGTTACTCCTGATACAGCCATCCGCTCTGGCCTGGAGCTACTCAAGGTGCATAACATGGGCCAAGCATTCTGTAATAAATGGATATTGACAATAAGGGGGTTTCTGAGCAATTTCCAGAATATAAGTTTTTTGAGTGGTCAAAAATGGTTAAATTTTGCACCAAATCTGTGTAACAAATGGTATCAATCCAAAACTGCTGCAACAACTTATGAGACATAATTGAGCATGGGAACGGGCCTCATATACTTCCATCATAATGTTCTAAGCCCTTACACACTCTAAACTTCCAAAATTTGAATAGACACCTAACCAAAACACGTTTATTACAGATTTATGACTAGAAAAACTTGACACACAGTGCAGAGCTGCATCTCAAATTAATCTTCAGGTTCCCAGCTTTCAGATGGATTTATACCACTTCTATGTGGCAAATACTGTTGTCCTGCTATCTCCCCCTAAAGACAAAAATGGGTCTATGGTAGGGCAGAGGGGAAGAGGTTAAACATGCAAAATACTGTTCTTTTATGGCTTATGCATTTTTGCATATGTAATATGATTAATGAACAAATTAATGTTAGAAAGTAAATAATTTCTACTGTTTCACTCCTTGTAGGTCCTGTCATTCACCCACCCCACAGCATTCCACTCAGCAGAAACCTACGAATCTCTGCTTCAGTGTTTGAAGATGGAGGATGAAAAAGTGGCCGAGGCAGCCATCCAGATATTCAGAAACACAGGGCAGAAGATCGAGACAGAGCTACAACAGATAAGATCGTAAGAGAGAAATTATATTATACTTAAATGCATTTTAATGGGACAGTAGTCTGCATCTTAAGTGTTGCTTCATGAATCTACAGGCGTGGGGCATTGTAAGTCTTCCTAATGTCTGTTCTTATGTGTCCATCAGGACTCTGATTCCCATCCTGCATCAGAAAGCCAAGCGGGGCACACCTCACCAGGCCAAGCAGGCTGTCCATTGTATCCATGCCATCTTTAACAACAAGGAAGTGCAGCTGGCACAGATTTTTGAGGTAGGGGGCAATTTCCTAACTTACTAACCTTCAGGGATGTGCCTTGTATTACAAATAGTAACTTGTACATAATTTTCTTGTCTCCTGTTTTTCCACCCTGTGTGTCATCTTTTTCTTTAATTGACATTTGTTATTTTTTTCTTTTGTTTTTTTTATTCCTTCACGCCCAGCCTTTGTCACGTAGTCTAAATGCAGACGTCCCAGAGCAGCTCATCACTCCCCTCGTGTCCCTGGGCCACATCTCCATGCTGGCCCCAGATCAGTTTGCTTCACCAATGAAGTCGATTGTGGCTAACTTCATTGTTAAGGACTTGCTCATGAATGACAGGGTGCGTGGAAATCAAACTGTGTACTAAAACAGACAGTTGCGCATATAATTGCACAATTCTTACAGCTATTTTAGTATTTTTACAATGTCATAGACACATGTTTATAAAAACTTTCAACAAATATACCCAGTCTTGGATAAACTGAGATTGAGTAGTGTGTGTATAAGCAAAGAAAAGAGTGAGAATGTGACTGTGTTGTGCCTTTGTGTCTCCAGTCGGTGGGAAACAAGAACGGGAAGCTGTGGACCACTGATGAGGAAGTTTCACCTGAAGTCCTAGCTAAGGTAAGAGGCAAACACATCTGTGGCATTTACTTCACTTCTTGTCCAATCTGATTTTTCATTTCTACTTCATGCATGCACATCTACGATCTTGTGTTGATGACAAAGATTTGGATCTTGTTTAATATGCTTGTAATAAAAAGAGAAAGATATGCGGTAAGGATGCAGGGACCTCACTTTGCCTAATTATTCATGCTCTTGGTGTTCCCCCCAGGTGCAGGCCATCAAGCTGCTAGTGCGTTGGTTACTAGGAATGAAGAATAACCAATCCAAGTCAGCAAACTCCACCCTGCGCCTGCTGTCAGCCATGCTGGTCAGCGAGGGAGACCTCACAGAGCAAAAGAAGATCAGGTAACTCGGGGGTTGAAGGACACTGTGCTGGATCACAGTAGAGCTGTTAGAGGATTAAGATCTAGTGCGGGGCATGTACAAGAGTTTAGAAATAGCTAACTTTGGATGGAGCACATAACATGTTATCTGGTTAGCATTACTTGCAACAAAACATTTTTCATTCATTCTGAAACATGGAGCTTTAGAAGTAATAGTTAACAGCTCCCTAATTTTATTAAATTTAATAAATAAATTATTACAGATTCAGGGGTACAATTAGGGAGCAAAATGGGCAGTTGTAAATTGATTTAAATTTTTTTGTCTTTGTTATTTCTTCCTTCTCACAGTAAGTCAGACATGTCTCGTCTGAGGCTGGCCGCAGGTGGAGCCATTATGAAGTTGGCCCAGGAGCCCTGTTACCATGACATCATCACACCTGAACAGTTTCAGCTCTGCGGCCTCGTTATCAATGTCAGTCCCACCTTTACGTCACTTTTTTTTTATAGGCGTTTTTGACAGAAGACATTTTGGCATGTCACAGTAGGAGAAGCACCGGTGAAGATAATAAAATTAATGATGACTGAATTCCATTTAGCTGCTTCGAGGTCCTGGTATTGTGCATGCTGTCAGAGGGGAACCATCATTAATGTTATTAAAAACACCTGTACTTTTCACTTGTACAAGTGAAAATGTCTGCTGTGAAAAAGGCCTATGATAATATGCACAATGTATGTGTATACAGTCTGTAGATTCATTTGCAATGTACTGTATGAATAAAAGAACTAATAATCTTATTTACTTTATTGTATGATTGAGTTTGTTTTTGATTCCTTCCTATGTACAGGATGAGTGCTACCAGGTTCGTCAGATCTTTGCTCAAAAGTTGCACCTGGCTCTCGTCAAACTGATGCTGCCCCTGGAGTACCTGGCCGTCTTTGCCCTGTGTGCCAAGGACCCGGTGAAGGAGCGCCGCGCCCACGCCCGACAGTGCCTCCTCAAAAACATCTCCGTCCGCAGAGAGTACATCAAACAAAACCCACTCGCTCAGGGTCAGTGTTCAGCCTATAGATGTTTTTATGCTGAATCTTCATGATTACACACTGCCCGTGTTGTCATTTTAGAGAACATAGCTTTATTGGACAGCAGTTTAGACTATGAAAGACCAGTCAAACTTCAAACGGAACATAAACAAATTAGAAAATGTGATACAAATATGGCATTTAAGTTTATTTCATGAATTGATTTGAGGAAGGTTACGGTCTCCTTATCACTCCACACAGATGTGACACATTTTCATCCGCCGCAATTTTTCATCTCTTCAGTGAAGTGGAAGCCTCAGTGGGCGTTTAAGTCACATGTTTCAGATGCATCATGATTGATTCGCTTAGTCTGTTTCTATTTAACTTTGTTGCATTTTGTTTTTTCTTCCCTCAGAAAAACTTGTCTCCCTCCTTCCTGAGTATGTCGTTCCCTATATGATCCACCTGCTGGCCCACGACCCAGACTTCACAAAACCACATGAATATGAACAGCTCAAAGACATCAAAGAGTGAGTGTTGACATACTGTATTTTGTTTTTTCCTGATTTAATAAGAACATTTTATACTCTTGACTTATAACGCTGTGACATACAGCATGTTTATTGTGCTTCTGTGCGTAGGTGCCTGTGGTTCATGCTGGAAGTGCTGATGACCAAGAATGAGAACAACAGTCATGCCTTTCTTAGGAAGATGGTAGAGAACATCAAACAGACCAAGGATGCACAGTGTCCTGAAGATGCAAAGGCCAATGAGGTATGCGCGCGCACGCACACACACACACACACATATGTGCTTACTCAATGCGGCAAACAAAGAACCAAAAAAAAACGCAATAAGACAAAAAACAAAACACAGCCAGTCACACACATCTCTAAAATGTTCAAAATTAAAGTTGAAATTGATCCAATTTCAAGTTTCTATGTCCTTTGAACAACCTTTTAATGCAGGCATGTGCAAGATTTCAAAACTAGTTAACGTTTTATGGAGACTTGTCTTGCTAGATTATGTTAAAACAAAACATTTTTCCATTTAATTCTTAAACATGGAGCTTCAGGAGTAATGGTAAGCTAACAGCTCTTCAAGAAAACAAGCTGGTGTCCATAATGTTTTTAAATTCAGAAAATTATTTATTACAAATATTATTATTTATTACAGTTAGGGAACAGATTTGCCAGTTCTAAATTTATTTTAAAAAATCATTTTGATGACTAAACCTGCGACATACAGCATGTTTATTGTGCCTGCGCTTAAAGAAAAAAACTAAATGGATAAACTAACAAACATGATGAAATCCCAATAGAGATGATGACGTATGGCTGTAAAACATGTCTGGTTGGACGTACACGATAGTTGCACATATGGGTTACAATACATTTCATTAAATTTTAACTTTATATTGTAGCTATAGCACCACCAGAAGGAGAATTGTCCCCATTTTTGAGCATATATATTATTGGGGACCAGACTGCTGTGCAAAATATTGGGATTTTATGTTCATGGGAAGGCAGGTTTTTGTAAAAGAAGCAAAAACAATAGGCTAAGAACACTTTGGGCCCATCAGCTAATTATCACACAATCCTAATCATGTGTCTCATGTTGTTTTGATTACAGAAGCTGTATATTGTCTGTGATGTTGCTCTCTTCGTTATCGCCAACAAGAGCACTGCATGTCACCTGGATTCTCCGAAAGACCCTGTCCTACCCTCCAAGTTCTTCCTTATACAGGACAAGGCAATACACATACAAACACACACACATTTGTAGATAATGTATTTATCCTTGTGAGACTGGAAAATAATTTCAAATCAAACACATATCAGACATCTGATACATAAATACAACCATTTCCTCTCCTCATGGAGATAGAAAAAAAGTGACTTATGTCCACTCAGTGGTAGATAAATATGGGCACACACTTTTAAGATTAAAGCCAGAATCATGACCTTTGACCTAATCAAATTTTTCTGTTGTAATTTCTTTCAACAGGACTTCAAAAATGATAAAGAGTATCTGTCGACTGAGATGAGACAAATGCTGCTCACTGGAAAGGTAAATGCAAAACACTTAATGCTTTCATGATCACTGTAAACAGGAGCACCACTCAGTGTTGCACCTATTTACTGAGCAGTCCACATTATAGATAATAATGCTTAAAATTGCAACAAGGGTAGTTTGATGAAGGGGCAGATTACATGAGGTTAACACTTTTTTTGGGGGGGGGGGGGTTGGGAAAGTGGAGTAGATTATGATATGGACATTTATCTGAGAAGGTGAAAAAGATCATTTTATTCATTTTATTGTGAGTTTAGAAACATTTGTATATACATATTTGTATTCTCAGTATACTTGGGTCATCAGCTTGTCAAATGAGTGCAAAGGGAGTGCAAGATCTACGTGTAGTAGCGACAGTGAACAGAGAGAATTGAGTGATATATTGAAGCCTAATCACTGATTATTTTTACACACAACATAATAGTTGGGGATCAAATGCTTACCAGCTTAATAACTACATCACACAAATCCACCACTTCTCTCCTCACCTTTCTTTATGCAGCCTAAACCAGCTCCAGTGTTGGGAGCTGTGAACAAACCTCTGACAGTACCAGGGAGGAGGATCTTCACCAAGACCACCACAGCCTCGGACACAGCCAGTAACACCAGCACCAACTCCTCCCCGCTGAGCTCCTCAACCATCAACAAGAACAGGTACGGACACATTCACTCGTACATACACATCATCAGAAATAAAGCTTTCTTCAACTGAGTGATTTATTTTTTTAAACGTGTCTTGTAATAACAGCAATGCCGCCACTGAGTCATCAGAGAGCCGAGCGCAGGAAAACAATGAGAACCCGGTCATCAAGAATGACGAGGGGAAGAAGGTGAGCTCAGACAAGACAACCTGGTGTCAACTGGAACTACACATACTGCAACGTTAAGCAGAGTTATCCTGACTGAGCTTTCCTCGACTGTCTGTCTCTTTCTCTCAGGAGGAGCAAAGTCAGAATGCGACCCCTGACGCAGAGACAGAAGCGTCGCCTGTCAAACGACGTGGCCGCCCGCCTAAAACTGCTGCTGCTCCTGCGGTGGCTGAAAAAGAGGGAGCGGCGGCACCAACGGGGGTAGGAGCTGGCAGAGGCAGGAAGAGAGCAGCTGACCCCAACTCCAACCCATCGGCAGAGTCAGTCAACATCAAGATGTCAAAACAGCAGCAGCAGAATGATGAAGGGACAAAGAGACAGATTGACTTGCAGAGGTGAGAGAGGAGCCAAGGAAAGAGGAAAGGTGTAGCAGAAAGTCACTTAAGATGGAATTTACCTGAGTAGTAGCTTATCACATCGAAATTGACAAGAGAAGTCTTGACGGTGGTGCTTTTAACTTTGTAGTGTGTCTTTTTAACCGATAGCTAATGAACGCACCCTAATCCTGAGATTGCCAAGAAATCCCATCGTCCTTCAGATGTCAACTTCTTTTCTTATCAGGTGGCCGTTTGTGAGCAGAGAGAATGAAAAAGTGAGAAAGTGGGAGCCAGGAGAGGAGACAGGAAGAGCTGTAGGGGCAGTTGCCCTCTTGGGCAGTGAGGGCGACACTGAGATAGAACTGGAGTCCAGCCCAGAGGGTATAATCTGTGGCAGGAAGGACAGAGAGAGATACCCCCTCACACAGGGACAGACCAGCTGTGCAGCCCAGTCTAAAGCATATAGCCAAGGAGATACCAAGTCTACTAGGAGGGGAGTTCCTTCTGGCAGGCAGGGAGAGCCCAACAGTGGCGACAAGGCAGGCGGGCTGGCAGTGAGTTGGTTTAGTCCAGAATTTTTCTTAACACAAGTTTGTCTGTTATACAAACATTTTTAAAATACGCTCATTTTCTTTCTTTCAGAGAGTTACATGAGAAAATGATACCTCTTGCGTGTTAAGGACGACCTGGGGCTTGGAGGTGATTAGCCTAGCCTTAGTTTAGCATAAAGTCTGGAAACTGCTAGCCTGGCTCTGACCAAACTTCAAATATACGCCTACCAGCACCTTTTTAAAGCTCACTAATGAACACGCAATATCTTGTTTGTTTTGTGGTTCGCTGAACCTCTGTGCAGTGCCTACGGCTATAGCGCTGGTTGCCAGATATAGTCTGAGCGTACAGGTTTTAGCATAGGTCTCTGTACAGGCGCAATGATACCAAACCTGGCAAGTTCACTGTTTGCAGCTGTTCACCAATAAATTGGTGTAGCACTTAAATTATCATTTTCATATTTTTATTTTGTTTGGGTATTTTTTTAGGATTAAACAAACGTGATACAGTCTTAAGAGTGGTATCAATCTTCTCATCTAATTCATGGAAAGAAAGCGAATAAGTCTTCCTTTTTAAATTGTGTTTATAGGGGCACATCACTGATTCTGCACATCAAATTCAGTTTACTCGTCACAGAGTGTAGTGTGGCTCTGAAAGGGAGCTTTCTAAAGTCTGAGAAAATAACCCTGATGATGTCATGTATGATGTTTGGGCTTGGAGACCACACATTTTTAGCAGAGAACCTGCGTCGCAAACTTGGGGCAATGAGATGATGTGGGCATTTACCAGGCAAGGAGGCAAACGAGTTCCATTATGGGAAATTTAGGATCCAGTGTTTTAAGGGGCTTAACATATACTTAAAACTAAAAGTAAGGATATCTCAGTCTCCCAACTTTATGGAAGTGCAATACAACATCGCTGGAGTTCCCCACCTAAAGGCAATAGACTAAATATGTAGGACAAGATTTCACTTGGGGTTATATTTTTCCTAAACTGAATAGTTAAAGGAAGCATAAAAATAACAGTTTGAGATGCTTCCTTTAACTATTCAGTTTAGGAAAAATATAACCCCAAGTGAAATCTTGTCCTACATATTTAGTGATTATTTACCGTAATTCACTTGCAGTATATTATATACTCTGTTTTTAATCATTCAGTCAAAAAAACAAATTGCATTGTTTAGTTATAGACCTGTTTATGGCTCTTTTAGTTGACTGCTTTTAAGGAAATCCCTCATTGAAAAGACCTTAAGATGATGTTTTAGTTTTCATTGAAATTTTAAGAAAAATCAACAAGTCCCAGATAATTAGATCAATGTTACGGTTGTCATTCTGTGTTGGGATGGTCTTTTAAGTCACTGTGAAAAGGCGTTGAGAACAGAGGGATGATGGGGCCGACACTGAATCAAACATTTGTTGTCTTTCAGGTAAAGAGGAAACCGGTGAAGGTGAAATCAAGACTGTAGAAAATGGGCCAGACTCTTCCTAATACCTTCCCAACCCTACGCACACGCTCCTCTGACTCTAAAGCTTTCCTGGACACATTATGGACCTTTCTGAAAACACACACATGCAAACACACACCACTGACATCCTAGAAGGTTTTAAATACCTTTATAGTCATGATCTGAAGCTCATTGTACGTAGGTTTTATTCAAAAACATGTTGTTTTTTTCATTTGTGTTTGTTGCTCTTTGCTTCTTTTGTGGAGCCATTTTTAAGAAAAAAACAGGATGGACATTTTACAAACGTTTTAATCTGGTTATGATTGTTGCTTATTAAATTCCCTGGGAAAAATCCTACTGTATGTGTCCTGACCTCTTACTCCTTGTGTCTCACAATATTTTAATTTTCAAGCTCACCAGTTTTACTTACACTGTTGTATTTTGTAAATACCCATGTGCAAATTTCCAGTTAAACTTTTTGAATTTAAAAGACAGTTAAAAGAATTGCAGCAAATGGCTAAAATATGGGAACATCATAGCATAAGTTTTGTGCATTTAACAGATGTACCAGCACCTAAATTTTATAAACTTTATGTTCAGGGGCTTTAGCTTGGTTGTAGCGTCACAAGGCAGGCAGAAACCCTCGGTGGCTTCTTACCTGCCACCTGCAATGCTTTTGATTTCTTTCCAGTGTGTTAACTGACAAAATTAAGCTGTCAAACAGTTCTGGATACTGTGCACCAAGCTGTTTCCCGCCTCATCTCCTATACAGGTCAGGAGCTGGGTTTGAAATGAACTCCCGTTTGTTTTTTTACTGCTGAAGTATAAAACAGTACTTCACTTTGGAATGCATAAATGATAATACTGTACAAGTATGTGTCAGGGTTTTGTTCATCTTTTACAATTATATATTTTTTGTACTATTGTCAGTTATTCTGTTGGGTAAAGCCTACTTTTAAGCATTGAGTGAGTGGAAACTTTGCGGGTTGTGTTGACTTATTTTTGATGTAGTTAAAGTATGCCTATTCTCATGATCCTATTTTATAAAAAACAAAAATCAAGAAAATAAATGCTTTTAGATGTTACCATGCAGTACATTTGTCTTGATAGCCATGTTTATGAAGTGCAGTTTTCAAATTGACGTGACAAAAGCAAACTTGGGTTTCCACTTTTTTTTTTAATCAAAGAAACATGACACTGTCACAATAAATAATCATGCTTGTTATACTGCTGATGCTTGCTTCCAAGGAAACAAAAAAAAGTCTCAATCCAAATGGAGAAACTGAGATGCAACAGCCCCCTTTTTTATGCTTTGTCTTCGTGCAATATTGTACATAGTGAGAACACCGGGAAGACGGGGAGAAGGGGTCCTCTTTTCCTTTTTTGTCCTTTCTTTTTCTTACAAAATATAGATCCAGCCATCAATGGTGCACTCTAGAGATAACGAGACAGCTCTTTATCAAGAACCTGACTATTTACAAGTAAAGAACATGGTGTGTGCATTCGTCTCCCTGACTATTAACTTTTTTTGGCTCTGGCTGGAAACTGTTTATACTGTCAGTGGAGAGACTGTAGTACTGTAATATGACACTGTGGTGGTAGGGGCTGAGCTGGAGGGCAAGCAAAAAGTAGATAGTTTTTTTTTTTTTTTTTAAACAAAAAAGGCCATGTGTGAGGATTCATCAACACCCCACTAGTCTATATGCTAAGCATTCCTTTACAGTTCATGTACCTCAAATCAAAATGTGTGAAAACACTGTGCAGGCCTGCAATCTGCTTCATAGAATAACAGAGGAGTTCCAGCCTCTTTTACTACTCATAAGACATTATTCAAAGACAACCTCAATGAGCATTTTATTTGGCTGTGTAGTAAAGCATGTTTGGGAATATAGGACATCACCTATACCCCTCTATATGGCCAAAGTTTTGATTGAGTACTGCTGGATTGGATCAGTGATTAGTGATGAAGCTCCCCCTCTTAATGATCAACATCAGGACAGAGGGTGAGCAGATCCTTAATCCGTGGCAGAGAACAACTTGCCTATGGTTGAATCAGATTGCTCTGAAATGACTTAAAAAAACAAAACCACAGCACTGCAAACTCAAATCCTTAATGACATTCAGAATCACTCGTTTCTTCTTGAGGTGCGTTTCATGTTGGTGCCAGAAGAGAACATTTTCCAGCAACATGCTCGTCAAATCAACAGAAAAGCTTTTGGTTCCCTACAAATAAAGTCAAACTGGGTGTGCTCAAGTGGCTTGCCGAGCAGCGGCTCCAGGTGTCTCTTTCCACAGTTAAAAAAGAGTCTTGCAAGTTCCACAAGTCTGTTAAATTGATCCGTCACCACATAATTTGGCCAAATAAAATAAAGGCAGCAGAGAACATGCAAGGATAATAAAGGACACATGACAAGGTTGGATTGTGGTGTAGCAGAAAAAGGGTGCCATGTAATGACCTTCAGGGGCTGGCTGGCTGTCACCCTCCTATGCCATTAGGGCCAGGATTTTGGCTGTGCCACCCCTAAATATTTGTAAGAAAAAGAAAAAAAAAAACAGCAGGACATTCAAAGGGTTCCTGTGGATCACAAAAGCATAAAAAGATCTCTCTCCATATAACTGTAAACTAGGCATAGTTTATATTTAAAATAATTTGTTTTACAATGCCATGTAAGAAAAAAAAAGTATATCCCCATTGTATTTTCAAATTTACACGCATCTATTTACAGATAACTTTTTTTCCCCTACTGTGCAGATGTTTGACGATGTCTGTGTGATCTTTTCTAAGTCTACAGACAGAAAAAAATAACTTGTACATCCAAACCTCTGCAGATGATTGAAGCATCTATGATAAACTGTTCGAAAAAATCCAATACACTGCTCCAGCAGAACACTATCCAGTCAAGTTAATTTAGTCCAGCTAGACCTTTATAGCATTAAATGTCCATAAAAGAGAATAATCTGACATGAGGTCCAACTGGTTGCTGAAGGGAGTAAATGGTGATGTACTGTGAGAGCAGTATGCAGGATTTCCTTTACATTTTACCCTGGAAAATCCACCAGGCAATGGCAGTTACTTGAAGGAACAAAGAGTCAATATGATTAAAGGGCATGGAAGACAAGATGCATGACTGAAGGTTTTTGGTGGCTTTAAGAAAAACATTTTGAGTCAGTGGCAGAAAAGCATAATGGACAGATGGGGTCAGACAGGCAACAGGGTGGTGTGCATATTGGCGATTGTGGTGCTACCGGTGTTTGTAGCGAACAAACTTGTTATAAAAGAAGGCTCAGACTGCTGTGGTGAACGGGCTGTTGTCTGCGTAACAAAAGGCAATGGTGCCGGGGGAGGACGTGATGTTATGATGAAGGGAGTCTGGGGTCCTCACACCTGGCTGGGTTTCAGTTGCTGAGGAGCAGCTCTGTCGCCGTTTCCACATCCCAGGATTTTGAAGACAAGGCTGCTATTACTGCATTCTGTTTGTGAGGGGGAAATGGAATTATAACTTACTGTAAGCCGTGAGTCATTTGCAAGATCAAGTTAATAAAAACTGAAAAAATTATTTTAAAAAAAAGGAAATAAGTATGCTATTATGAACATCAAATATGTCAACCCTTTGATGCAAGCAGCTTTTTTAGAAAACACAAATGAAATAAATTCTTTGCATGGTAATTATGTTTGAATAAATTATGCCTTGTTAAGAGTAAATCCTTTGACATTTACTACACTGAGACTACACAAGCCCTGCTCGCTCTGCCAAGCATGCTGTTAAAACATGGCAGCAACTAACGATTATTTTCATTATTGATTAATCTACCACTTTTTTTTTTGTTTAGTCTATAAAAATGTCAGAAAACAGTAAATAAATGCCAATCAAGTTCCAAGATGACGTCTTCAATAGACTTTTTTCGTCCTACCGTCAAAAAACAGTTGAAAACCCGAAGATATTTAGTTTACTATCACAGAAGACTAAGAAAAACTAAACATATTTATATTTGATAAGCTGGAACCAGAGAATCTTTGCCACTATTGCTTAATAATTACTCAAACAATTAATGGATTATCAAAATTGATGCCAACTGATAGAAAATGAATCAACTGTTTCAGCTTTACTATCAAACAACCCGCACCCCATACTCTCCTGTCCCACACTATGCTTTGTAAATAAACGTTACAACAAAAACAGAAAGTGGTTCTGACCTTATCAAAGCCCATGGCACAGAGTTTGTCTATTTTGCGTGTGTAGTCGAGACTGGAGACAGGAGCGCCTGCGTAGACGTGAGACCACAGCCTTGCAGTCTGTTTGAACATTTCTGGGTTCTGCTTATACTGAGGATGCAGAGAGAAAGCTCAGTGAGCACGGTTAAATATAAAAAGAAGTCAACACACAGTGAAGGTGAGAGAGAGAGAGAGAGAGAGAGAGAGAGAGAGAGAGACACTGTGTGTTTAAATGCCTATGACGGTCTACAGACCAAAACTGGTCAAACAAACATTGTTACCAAAATATAAGTCTGCAAATTTTCCTCGTTGTACTCTTGTGTTCAGCTTTTTTACTAAAAATGTTGTTTGCCATCTGAATATAAGAAAGGCAGTATTACCGTATCACAACACACACAAACATCTTTCTCACCTGGTTTGCTACTACGGCATCCTGTGGATCATCCGGTTCTGCTGCAGCAAGGAGAGCCTGTAGAGACAACAGCACCGTCCGCAGGGTCATAGCAGCTGCCCTGGTTGAGACAGATTCAAAGTTGGAGCAGGTAAGTGGAGGGTTTTTTTTTTTTTACTACACTGGAACATTGCGTGCAGCACATCACAAGGTTCAGACACGTCTCACTCACCATTGGTCTTTTAAAATGTCCAGACATATCGCTCCTGTCACAGAACTGATATTGGGGTGCCAGATCTTAGTGATGAAACGTACCTAAGAAAAACAGGTGAGAAAGGTTATCTGGATAAAAATTGTATGATTATAGATTTTAAGGAGGCAAGTGTGGCTTACAATTGGGCACATTTACAAGCACACTTGTGTCCTGGTTTTGAGTCGTATCCTTGTTTTGATCATATCTGAATAGGGTTCGGCAGTATGACGATATGATTGTTTCTGTGGTAGCTGTCGCTTTAACATCTCTGGGTGTATTAGGCCATTGTGGGCAATGTTACAAGTCAATGAGCAGAACTGCTTTATGACAATATTGTATTTTTATATGATTGTTGCATTAATATCACAAAGTACTTGATTTGTCAGTTATTTTATACCGTACATACTTATCAACCTCTACATCCACTTTATTTTAGCTTTTATACTTTATATCCACTTTGTACTTAATTTATCTTACCTGTTTTATAGTGTATTATATTTTGATTTGCTTAGTACTTCTATTCCTTCTATTCTCAAGTGTGCATCAACGTGATAGTGAGCAGCTGTAACGAAAGAGTTTCCCCCTTGGGCACCAATAAAGTATTTCTGATTCTAATTTAATTCACTGGATAAGACAAAAACAGACATTCCTCTCTGTTCTACGCATAAACAGTTTCTCAACAGATTTTTAAGAAACTTTATTATATGTGATAGAGGATTTCATGTCAATCACCCCAATATTTGAGATATAATGTTTACAAGAGACATCAAGATTCAGCTCCCTGTATATATGAGCCTTAACAGTATCCAGGTTTCTGATCGTTGTGTGCAGGTGTGTCTTTGATTCCTCATCTCAGAAACTACCTGTTGTTTTTTATCAGACTTTCTCTTTCAATTTAGCTTGCAGATTGTCACGGTTATCATTTATCACTATAATTTTTCTTTTACTGACAAACTACTATGTAACTGTAGTTGTGGGGAAACGACACACAGTGATCAGAAACCTGAATAAGGTTATTTACAAGCCACAGTGTCTCGCTTTTAGATCTATTAGAGCACTTCAGATAGCATATTCAAGTTCCTCAAGCCCAGATTAAGAGCAAAGTTTTTGAAACCAGAATACGATGTTTACTCCAAAACTATGCTAATCAAGATAATAGTGTGCATGTAAATGCACTAAAGAGTGAGAGAGAGACAAAGGACCTACAGCAGGTAACAGATGGGAGGTACTGAAGCACATACCTTTGGCGGGTTAAAAGGGTAGGTTTCTGGGATTTTTATTTCAAGCTGATATCGGCCACCTTGGAAAGAAAGAACAATAACAAAACGTTTTGACAAATCATAACGTCTTGCAAGTCTTGTAGCAGATATCTTGTCAAGTCATTATAGTACAGGTGTGTGACAATACCTTCATATGGTGTATCTGGAGGACCTGCTATCTCCCCCCTCAGCTCTGTGAAGTTCTCATCCACCAACTCTACTTTTATCTGGTTTTTACTTGTCTATGGGTTGGGACAAATGAGAGGGACACAATGAATTACCCTGATGTTTTATAAAAACACTCTGTGTCTTGACATGTCTCTGTCAAGTATGAAAACACACACATTTACAAACAAATGTGAAGCCACAGACATATTGGCTGGTAAAGGCACAGCAACTGTCATTCTTGTTACAGAGTTCCACAGGAAAAGGACATTTAAATACGTTAGCAACATAGATAGCTTGCTAGTACAGCCAAGCTAGCAAAAGTTAACTACAAACCCACAATAACAAGACTTGACAGGTAGTAGGATGACAAAATACACACTTTAAACGACCGCAACCCTTCCCTACTGAAATAAACAGTTGATTAACGTTTAATACATTTGTTAAGTTGGTGAACGTTATAGCAAAACACCACAGGCTAATGCTAACTGTGGATGAGATGTCAAAATAACGTTACCGTTAGCAAGCTAAAAGCTGCTAACCCGAACTATCAGTAACTGATTTACGTTAGTAAACAGCTACGGTACCTTGTATGAGACGTGTGCTATAGCCCATACAAGGTAGGTTTATTTTAATTAGGTAATCACACAACAGTGCGCGGTATTGATTGTTAGAAACAGAGGGCCTATCAGTTGACAAAGCTGAATCCCCGGTGTTTCCTGAACACACCCACCTGACATAACAGGAGAGGTTCGACCAGACGCTGATTTCAAGCTAAAGCTAGCTAAAGTTCTCCTGCTCAGGCCTGAACTACTGCAACACAGGACCGGGACCTGACGTTAGCGAGGGGTAGTTAATTTGGCTCTCTGTCATAACGGCTACAGACACTTTACATTTTAACTGAGTTGAAACAATAACAAGAACGGAGCTGAATCGAAGTAAAAAAAATTAAAAAGCCAGTAACATTACCGCACCTCTTCGCTTTTGAGAACTTCTTTGAACTCCCGCTTGATCCTTTGGACCGCGATGTTAGCCATGGCTGTGTCTGCTGAACTGCTGCTGCCTTGAAGCAAGACCTGGGGCCTCTCTCCCTATGTTGTCTGTCTGTATGGGGACTGCCTGCTCGGTGCTTTTCACAGTTATGAAGCCCTCCTTTCACTTTCACCGTATACCGCCTCTTTTCACTTCAGAGGCAGCTCACCGTTACCGTTGCCGTCGACTGCCTGCCTGCCTGCCTGCCTGCCTGCCGGCCAGCCAGCGCACAGCGAGTCTGTCCAGAACATACACACACACAGTGCCGCTAAATGGAGGAGAAACTGGAACTTTCATTAATGAGCACTGGTACATGGGTTTATGTTCTTTTGAAACTTGCCTTCAGGACATTTCTCATCATGTGCTAAACACATCTGATTTCTAGCACTGGTAACTAGCATTTTCATTCACCCACAGGATTGCACATCATAAAAAAATCCCCATGTGTTATGGGGAATTTATCTAATTATGTTTTAACAACTATTTACAGTGCACAACCCTCAGCTATCTCTGGCGGTCCACTCAAATGACATTTCAACTTTCATCTCCTTCTCTTTTAGTGGAAGTTCAGTTGCTCCCTTCTTCACATACACTTCAGCTGACAGTTCAGTTTCATGGCTAAGACAACAACTTACATTGAGGTTGCTTTCATTTCTAAGTGGTTTATTAAGTGGTGAAATAAAAGTAAGAGAAGGAAGCTGTAAGTGTGAGTGACAAGTATTTGGATTTTTACATACAAAACATACATTCATTTCATAAACTATGATACAACAAACATAATTATCTCCTGCTCGACCAGATAAAACATTAAAATACTACTTACACATGTTATAATGATCCATATAATATCATATAATAACACTGAAAGGCTATTGATACTTTGGTACTTTTCATTAAGTACAATTTTGAACTTTTACTTGTAATAGTGTTTTTATAGGGTGGTGTTACTACTTTTATTAAAGATTTTCATTAGATTTCCATTCCATTAGATAAAATCAATACATTTTCTCCGACCTGTCAGTGTTTATGTGAAATTTTGAGCTATCATGTATGGCAGCCAAATAACTACACTTGTCATATACTTGTAGTGGAGTAAAAGTACAATATTTATTTGAAGTAGAAATAGCATCAAATTGAAATACTACACAATTTTAAGGTATTGTACTTTTTTAAGTACAGTATTTGAGTAAATTAGTAACATTCACGACTGTATTTGGTTACACAACTGTACCGATGTTGGAACTCGGTTCATCTGCCTCTGTTTGATGGATGGCAGAAGCCGGCCGTCTGTTTGTTTACTATCCAGACGTTGTGATCGTTTCTTAGCGTGATTGGCTCAAAGGCCCGCCCATCAAATGTTTGGACCAATAAGAGACGCTTAAAGCGCCCCGTGCGTGACTACGCACACACCTCTAACCCGAGTTCCCGGATGGTCGATCGTGAAGAATAGCTCACGTGCAACAAACAAAACACAGACGGTAGGTTGACATGTCTGCACACTAACGGTTTCTGTGGACAGAAACGGTGCAGCAGCCGTGGAGACCAGGCCCTTTAAAGTCATCTAACGTTTTCTGAACATCGTCAAAGCTCAAGTAAGTCGTGTTTCTATTCCGTTTGCTGTCACATCTGTCTCTAATCACATGTCCAATAACAGACGAAAAAGGACAACGCTGCGACTTTTAGCTCGGTCGGCTGGCTAGGTTAGCAAGAAGCTAGTCTAACGCTAGCTAAGTTAGTTCGGGAGCAATATTATCTGAATGTAAAACTGAAGGGTTGGTAAATAAATACTGTTGATAGCTGCCCTTGATTTGGTAAACTGGACACTTCGTTTGTTCGTCACTCTAGAAATATGCAGGCAGGCAGCCACCCATGGAAAATATAACGTGTACATGTTTTGATTACTACTCGGTTACAAGTGAGTTTGTAATTGAGTCAAAATGTAAAATGTCAGTGTTAAGTTAATGTACAGTGAAAGTCATATTTTTTTTCAACAGTTTATATTTGAGCATTTTGGGGTCGAGCAAAGTGATCGTCAGTTCATAGTACAAATATTAAAAATGTACAAGTACACAGTAGGGATGAAATTTCGTTTATTTGGAGCCAATGGTACTACATTTAACATTTAAGCAATGCAAACAAGGCAGGCAACATAAGATGCAAAAAGACAACATAAGCACATAGACAAAAACGGTGCAAAGGACAAGACAAAAACAGACAGACCATTGCAAAAAACATCTTCATTACATTTAATAGTTTGTAATAGAAACTGTTTATTTTTCAACTGGAAAATGTACTGCTCTATACAAATCTTGGTCACAATTCTTAAAAAAAAAAAAATTTAATTCTAGGGATTCCTTATTAGAAATGTTTGTGTATGTGTGTATATTAATGTAATAAAAAGATGAAGAAAGGGAGAGAAATTTAGCCAATCAAATACTGATGTTATTGTCAGCCTCAAAAATCCAGGTTCCTGGTATACTGGGATAGACCTGGATGACTTTGATTAGGCACCTGTAGCAGTTTTTGTTTGCAAATTCAGCAAGATCATATATATATATATATATATATATATATATATATATATATATATATATATTTTGAGCTGTGATTAGCCTCCCGTGATGATGGTGGATGTCAACCAATCAGCTAAATTCTTGCATTTATGGACCAATTCATTGGCCAGCTCTGAGCTTATAATGGGACTCCTGATTAGTGCTATATTAAAGACAAGTGCACCATATAGGTAAACCATTTCAGACTTTACATACATGTTAACAATTAAATGGATAGGGGCGCCCCAGTAGCTCTCCTGGTAGACTGTGTACCATGTATCAAGGCTGAGTCCTTACTGCAGCGGCCCGGGTTCGATTCCAGCCCGGGCCCATTGCTGTCTGTCATCCCCTCTCTCCCTCCCCTACCTTTCCTGTCTCTCTCCAGCTATCACTATCACACATTAAAAAAGCAGAAATCCCAAAAAAATCACCTCATCACCTGGTGGACAGCACCAGAATCTACTGAGAAAATACTGAGTTTTTTGTTAATAAAGGCCCAATTAGAGTAATAAAGATCTAGACCATTTTCAAAAAAACAAAGTCACAAACATTTCTCAGTTCACTTTAATTTATTCCCTAGCTTTACTGTTCACTTTTAAGGTAGTTACAATGACATTACATCTCTGCAGAGCAAAAATGTGATAACATATAGTGTTTAAAAACAATTGACTGGCAGCATAAATACAGTGACAGCCATCAGTCTTAACAAACACACAGATTACATGCAGCAAGATACAGCCACAGAGTCTGCTGAATGTCCTTAACTGAGCAGTCTCCTCCCTCTAATCTGTGTGTGCCTGTGAAACAACAATAGAGCACAGCACTCACAAGAGGAAGCATTAGGTTTCTCTCACTTGTTCTTGTACGTCCTAGTTACATACAGTACTTTTGTTCTGCTCCAAGGTGGACACCATCTGGTAAGAAATGGCAGAGGGAGGCTTTGATCCTTGTGAGTGCATCTGCACCCATGAGTACGCTATGAGGCGCCTCATCAACCTGGTAAGTCGTGGAACAGAGGGGCTTTCACTGGCACTTGAAATCTTAAGTGGCAGACTTGATCATAACAGAGTTGAGGTGCAGTTGTGAAGTATTCCAAGTATGCAGTGTGAAGTAAAAATATCTCCTGCTGAAGTCGAGAGATGGAAGCAAAGAGATTAATCTTAGAAGCACCCAGCAAGTAAATAAAAGTCTCTAGGGAAGGAAATGAAAAGCCGTCGACTGACAGTGAGCCAGCATATCCTGGTTCCTGCTCATTGTTTATCTTGAGAGCCTATCAGTTCTGCCACGCAAAGACGTTTCACTCTGTTGCACTGTGTGCTTTCAGGTTTGCTTTGTGCTCGTAAATATTCTCTGGCTCTTCTTAATGGAAAGTGTGTGTTGTAAAAAATTAGGTCAAAATTACGAGAGAATACAGCTTGTAATTATGCCGTGTCAGTTTCCAGGTGAACTCATTGGTTCTTTGTGCACAGGTGTAACTTGCACGGCAAGCTGCAGTTGGCTCAGTGCTTGAAGCCACCCTGGGGGTTTTCTGATTTGCTTGCCGCAAGAAAGGGTGTTGTCCAAATACTGGCATTTGCCAGTCAGAACTGAACAGTATATTTTTAGGATGCAGGCAGAGCTCAGATGGTTGCTTTGCACCATCCACATGTGACTATGTCCTGTTGGTAACAGTAAGCTGTGAGTAGGTCATATGTTTGTATGCCTAATGTAACAAGTAACTCATAAGGTTTATTTAGCAGTGTGTTTATAGACCACCTGTATTTTCTCTCTCCCTAGATAAGGGCAGTGGTAACCAGATAAATCAAAGTCATCAATGTCATAGAGTGGAAGAATTAATATTATTTTTTAATACTCTTATACTTATGTTCCTTCTGTAATTTCTCTTTCAGCTCAGGCAATCTCAGTCCTACTGCACAGACACAGACTGCCCTCAGGAATGTATGTATGACTACATTAGACCTTATGCATTTTTCATCATGTGAAAAGCATGGCTGCACTCAAGCATGTTTTCAAATCAGAAACATTAGTTCAATGTCAATTTTCTTTTATATAGCGCCAAATCATAACCAAAGTTATCTCTGGGCACTTTTCATATAGAGGAGGTCTAGACCAAACTCTCTATTAGTGTTGATTACATGTGTGGAGTGCAAAGATGTGTTTGTTTTCAGTGCCAGGTCCCAGTGGGCCAGTTGGCGGAGGAGGTGACCTGACCCTCCCCATGGTTCTGATAGGATGGATGGTGCTGGCTCTGCTCCTGTTCCTGTTGCGCCCATCCAGTCTCAGGGGTCCCCGGCCCACAGGCAAACCTACTGGACCCCACAATGTCAGTATTGATCCCACTCTGGATATATAACAATTATATTTTAAATATTGGTACAGTACTGCTGTGCTTTCGTTTACCATGACAGTTTACCACAAAGTAGAAGGGAATTTACTTAAAATCAGTTTCGCATGATACTGAATAAGATGCAATGTATGGTGATTTACTGATATTTAATGAAAACTGTTACCCTGGATTCAAATCTAAAAAAATGGCAAACAAAAAAAGTAAGCAATGTTATTAGCTAAGTTGGTACTTTAATTTGCTGCATTCTAATTATTAGGACTATCTCTTATAAGGTTAGAACTATTTACTGGCTTGTTTTTTAAAGATGAAATACTGAGAAATGTGCAGAAAAAATGTGTTCATATGCCTAAATTTATAGTTACTGTTAAAAAGAAATAAGCACAACATGTACTTCACTTACTTAGTGGTAGTGACACTCAGCTCATTAAAGTATATGATCAAGGATCTGATATTACCAATCATAAAAGGCTTGAGTCTGATGAAGTGCTGACTGAAACGCATTACTCTTATCGTTGATCATATATTTTCATGTGTTTTTATGTATCATATTGTTATGGGCTGACTGTGCGGTCACTACCAAAAATACCTGTGGTTTATTTTTTCTGTTTTTAGTTCATGTTATTGCAGTTGTGTCGTCGCATTGTATCCTTTTTTATAGCCTTCTTACAGCAGACATTTTGACTTGTTGTAGTGGGAAAAGCACAGGTGTTACTGATAACATCTGTTCTATAAGTGTCCCAGTAAGCCATGACAGTGTGACAGTGAGCCAGCATGCACAATACCAGGACCCTGAAACTCAAGCTGCTAAATGGAATTCGGCTGTCATTTATTTTATTATTTACACCTGTGCTTTTCCTGTAACATGTCAAAATTGCACTTTTGTATCAACAGTTTTTGGTTTGTTTGATTTTGTTATACACAGTGAACTCTGGTTTTGTAGGGCAGTATGTATTTTTTAAAATTGGTTTTAGGCCACTTTTTTCTATGCTAGTCAAGTTACAGCAAGCAACAGTCTAACCAAATGCAGAAATCATTTATACATTTTCCATTTTAGAAAGTTGTTGAACAATTCAGATGAACCAGAAACTAAATGTTTGTTCTGTGATGTGAACTGGAGCTGTACTTTAACGATGACTCAGATCCTGGATGTGAACAACCAGATGAACATTTGCTGATGTCTTGTTTGTCCAAATTTTAAATTCACCTATTTTTGTCACAGCATTGGCTTCAGCATGTGCTCCTTGATAGCATCATCAAGACGGTTCACTTTTTTCTATAGTAAAGACATAATATGTTCTTGTCTTGGTTTGCAGAGCGACAGAAGAGAGCCCCCAGCACCACCTATTGATTAGCAGTGGAGCCAGGGTACCAGCACTCACCCACCTGCTCTGACTGGAGCTGCACAGATGGCTAGTTACTGTGACCAGGACGGCACCATCTCCCTGTCAACTTTCACTCATATATCTTTTTCTTTTTTCCTATTTTAACACCATTGTGTTTTGGGGTGGATCTGTCTGATTCCTGTTAGTAGAGCCCAAATGATGCTGGATTGATAAGGCCGATACAGCATTTCAAAGTTACAACAAATCTGATGATATAGCGGTCAATATAGAACTTTTTTTTCTTTTTTTTTTACATAAACACACAACATAAACAGTTTTGGCAAGTATTTTTGATAAAGATGTAGACTGAGGCAGGATATTTTACAGTTATAAAACTTTTGATTAGGAAACGTCACAGGAAATTTAATAACTATACATAAAAACACAATCCTTTCACAAACATAAAAATTGAATTAATAGAAATAAGTACTGAAAATGTTGTTTTTGTATATCTGCAGGCATATACACTGATACAACATATCTGTGATATGCCAGTTTTGACTGATAATATCGACCGACAATATCAGCATGTTTATATCAGCTGAGTCAGTCCCTGATCCCAGCTCTGGTGCTGACTGATCTGCAGAAAATCAGACATGAACTCAAAATGAAGGAATGTGCCACATGGGTTGAGGGAAAAGGTAGGTGGTAGCGGAGAGTTTCCTTTTGGGCAGTTAAATTGTTGTTTGAGTGCTTGCTGAGTAATGAAGGGTGGCGGCTTCTTCAGACTCTCTGAAACATTCCACACTTTCCACTTTCCACAAAGTCACATCTCTAAACAGTGCCAGTAATGATGTCATATCACATAATGTTTTAATAGCATATTTAAACCAAGTGAACGATTCAATTGAATGAATTTATGTGGTTAAATTCTGAATTAGGATTTGTTGGACAATAACATGGGATATTGATTTTAGTGAATCAATCTTTTGTGTTTAAATCCAGGCCTCAATTAGATTTCCTACTCACCCCAGCCTGCAAATAGTCCAGTCTTCTTATATTAGCTACATTTCCAAGAACATGTCTGTCCTTTTTTATATAACTGTTGGTTTGGTGATTTAAGACGGCAGCAACAGATCTTAAACAGTCTGTTTGGAGGTTTAAGATTTGTTAAATGCTCACTTTTCAAACTCATTTCACATCGTTGAAATGAACTGAATTTCGGGCATACAGATGGGGTATAATAAGTGTGGTCATTGTAAAACAATATACTCAGCACAAGCAAATACGTTTTAATCACATTGAGATGATTCTGTGTGCTGTAATTGTTTTATGGTTAAAAGACGAAAAATAATAATTGTATACTGACTTAATAGTAGCCGAGAGTCCTATTTTTATTAGCACTTTTGTTGTGGTATGTCTGTTCCTTGAAGGTGTGTTACTGATGCAGCTGTCTAAACGATGGCCTTGTGGAGATCAGGGCCTGTACTTTTCTTACTGAGAATCACAGCAGTCTGTGATTGATGGGAGCCATCCAAAGTTTCTACTTCACAACTTCTGTATGATAATATGTCAAACCAATGAAAAGGAAAGGAGCAAGAAAAGATGCATTTTCAAACAGTGCCAATGTAACTATAGTTCTGGTCTCAATGTTCATTTAGAGAACAACCTCTTGTGAAAGAACAGAAATATTTGAGGTCATTTTTATTTTAAATTTGTGACGGGAAGAGGACGAGGGAATGAGCTGCATGTTTTCTCATTCTCTACTGTGGTTTACGCTACAGGGTTATTTTCTTACAGAAATTGTTGATTATTCATTTGGTCCAGAGCTCTGTTAAATAAGTCATTTAGTTTTACATCTAAATATTTTTTGCAGAAGGTTTGTCAGCTAGATCAAAGATTGAAATACAATGAATGAACAGAAAAATAGAAACCTGTATAGCAGACCAATACAGAGGTGAATGTTGTTTTGTTCCCGAACCATGTATGTAAATGTGGGTTGATATTTATACAACAGTACAACAGTAACACAAATTACATCCTCAAAGTTGCAGAGGAAAATCAACCCTTCTTTGATACAATCTCAAGAAAAATGGAACATTATAATAGCTGTTTTTTTTGTATGTATTGCTGGTTATTGGATTTCACTACATGATAGAGGGCTCTGCTGTTTTTCTAGTATCTTTATCATGCCCCTATCATGGAAACATGGCTGTTAGTGTTTCTGGGGCTTGGTTTATGTTCCAGGGTACCTGCGCAATCAGAAATGACATAGATTTGTCTTAAAATTGAAGGGTCTTTCTTGAATGCATGGTGTAAGAGTTCATCCCAACAGCCTTCAGTAGCTGGCTCTCTTTCCATATCAGCGAATGTCCTGAAAAATGTTGCTACATCTTTCTAGACTTGCTTGGGAGATAGTAGAGAGGAGATATAACGAAGGAAAAAGTTAAGTAAACCATACGTAGGTATATATAATTAAGTGGGAAGCCATACTAGATTGATGAGATAAACAAGTGGACTCTGGTACCACAGGAGACCTTCATTTACACTGTTACTGTCTAAGAGAAAAAGGGCTTCAACTATGCACTTTTCCTATAACAAAATAAAAAGAATTCAGTCTTACTGCCTGACTGTGTTTTGTTGTGAACTTATACATTCCTGCATTCACTAATGCAGATATACACATCATCATATACACATATTCTCCATAAATGCAACAAAGCAATATCAGTATGTAACCAGTGGTGGAACTAAGAACATTTATTCAAGTACTGTACTTAAGTAGGCTACAATTTTGAGGTATTGAGTTTTTCCATTTTAAGCTACTTTATACTTTCACTCCACTACATTTACTGGACAGCTATAGTTAGTAGTTAACGTTGCAGATTAAGATTCTACATACAAAACCTATGGTGATCTTAAAAGAGATGATGCTTTATTACACATGAAACTACCACTTGCCTAGCCACAACGTTAAAATGCTGCTTACATGGTAATGCATCAGTAGTAGCAATCCAATAATGCAGTATATAATATTAAAACACATAGCTTAACACTTAGAACTAAGTAGAGGAGCTAGAAACGTGTGTATAACATACTGGTGTATTAATGTGCGACCGTGATTGTGTTTTTACTGCTCTGCTTCATCTGGAGCTTAGACAGATACCTTATGTCTTCATGTTAAATAATAAAATGTCATTGTTGCTCCAAAATTTCACCCAATGCATTTTGCCACTAGGCTTAAATTCGGGCCGACTTTGCGGCTCACAGTCGGCCCTGAGTAGGAAGTAGGCAGGCCGTTAGGAATGCAAGCAACCCCCTCCCTTCACGTCCAGCTGCTTTGTTGTGCTTATGTTGTGATTCACACCAACCTCCCCAAAACGCTTCCCTCACCTAGCTCTTGATTACTTTAATAAATTAGTTTGAATTAAGCAATACATTTTTCAGAAACTGTCAATGGTCTAATTATAAAAAGTTTGAACTTAATAGACTTATTACATGACTTAATTAAAAAGGATAACAGGCACATTTTTTTCATGACTTGTTTTGGGTAATCTTCTGAGCATGCGCAGTGGTGAAACGGCACTGTCCTCCACGTTTCCCTGGGTTACCATCAACAAGTCCGTTAGCCCGCTGTAGCTATGTCAGTGTGCCTTTATGTGTAGTTAACTATAGTACCATTTATTATGAATAGATGTATGATATGTTTGGAACCAGACAACAATCATGGGACAATCAAACTTTGCATAATGGTAATGTAGCTATAATGGTAGCATAGGACGCTTAGTGGCTAGCTACTTGTTACACACTAGCTAGCATGCTAATGTCATCGAACGCAATCAGAGGAAACTGTTTCTAGTTTTCACAATGACAAATCAGGAGTTCACGACACTGGCTTACAAGAAAAGCCCGAAAACATCGAGGAGGACAACATTTCAGGTAAAAGCATCATTGTATGCCGTCTGGATATCCTACTAAATGAGTGGATTAGTTAAACCGACAGCCCTCTGAACACAGTTATGTCTTGTGTCATGTCAACATGCAATTGTGTCGTTGTAGGATGAACTTCAGGCTGCTGTCTCTGCCAGGGCAAGCAAAACAAAACCAGACCAATTTTCCTACTCTGATGACTTCAATGAAGATGAGGATGGTAAGATGGCAGAGCATCAACATTGACTGGCATGTACATGAGGGTCTCTTTAGTGCCTTTTTTACATTGTAATTGTGGTCTATATCACCCATATCTGTGTGTATTGCTAGTTGATGATGAGGCATTTTTTATTGCCTTCTCCTTCTAAGCAGTTAAGTATCTTTCCTTTCACACCACTTTGTGTAAAAAGTGTGAAGAGATTTTAAAAAGTTACTCTCTAAAATGGCAGTTATTCCCAACCAGGGGGTACTTGTACCCCAGGGGGTTTGTCAAGTAACTCATCTTATTTGAACAAATAAAAATTATGATTTGGTAAGAGTCTGTGAGTAGAGTGCGTGAAAACTAGTTAGCAAGAGAGCAGAGAAGTTCAACTATATAGCTGAAAGTAATTTGTAAATAGTTGAAACTCCAGCTTCTGCCACTTCAAGTGGTTGTAGTACAAATGTAACCTCGACTGAACTGAAAAAAGGTACAGAGCCTAAATATAGCCAAGTCCAGGACCACTATGTCTTAAGTGAAATAACATTGTAACAATGTATCCATTTTATGTAATTAGCAGTGTTAAACAACATCAAGTTTAAAATATATTCAAATGAACACATTTGTAAAATGACACATGGTGTCAATGAAGGGGTACTTGCGCTCATCTAATAGGGCTTTGGGGGCACAGCAGACAGAAAAGGTTGGGAACCACTGCTTCTCTGCCCATGTTAATAGGCTGAAAGATTTATATAACTGCTTTGCAGAAGAAAATGACAGATGGCAGAATAACAGCAGAGCATCAATAGAATAGACCATATGGTTACTGTACTCCATCTAGCTGATTGCAGGGTTGAATAACATTTGTTCTTGTCAGTCAGACACCTTGAAATTAGATGCATTTTGAGTGTGAAAATTACAAACAGTAGTTTGACAAAAAAACTTAACTCCAGATCACTTTCTACTAGCTTTTTCCATAGTTTTCAACCACATCTGTTAGTCTTCCTCAGTGGACATAGTTTGCTCAGTTGACCAGAAACCATCCACTTAAGGAAGGGATGCTAAGGTGCAGTTGAAAGGTCCAGAAAAAGCTAGTACGTGGACCTTGAGTTCAGATTGTTTTGTCAACTTCAATAGATACAGTTTGATGGTTGGTTCTATCTTGTCATTTACTTGTCATTTTCTATATTTCACAGATTTTCTGAATGAACTCCTCAAATCAAGAAAAAAGAGGGCTGGTTCGTTTAAAGCTGGGAAAAGTAAAGCCAAAATCAACGACTTCGAGATTTCAGACGATGAAGGCAAACATGGCAGGACGAAGAGAGTTTCGTTTCTGAAAACCCAAAGAATCAGTTCTCCCTCAGAAGACACAACGGCATCAGGGTCACGTGAAAACGAGCCGCCTGACTCTTCCTTCGGTCAACACAACAATTATAACAACTCATTTTCTTCACAGCACTCAACAAATGTGGGTGAAGATGACATACGATTTAAAAACAGTGATGTGGAGTCTACCAATCCTCATATCACAAGAGAGAGCTCAACTAAATCTCTGTCAAACGAAACATCAGATGATACTCTACTGGACATGCCTTTGCCTTTACCATCTGACAACAGTGTGATGGAAACTCCAGGTCCCAAGGAGAAGAGCAACTCTGTTCTGGAAGAAAGCTCCCAGACTCCAGAGTTATCAGCAACTGACCTCAAACACGTGTCCTCAGCAGGTCTGTTTACACTGTTTCATGCACAAGACACAAAGGTGTTGCAAGTTACTTTTATAAGAACATATAAAGCAGTGCCTCTAAATATTAGTGCAGATTTTAAATTGGCATTTCCACAAACTGTTATTATTCAGATAGTGCTACCGAGAGGGAGCCCCCCAGGCCTAAACCGAGGCAAAGGACTCTTGGATTGAGCCTTCACGCTACGGAGAAGATAGCTGAAGATGCTGAATCTCAGGATCTCAGCAGGCCCCAGACCTCCTCTGCATCCATTCCCCTCTCCACTGACACATCCAGCAATATCATTGTAAGGAGCTGTAGTCAGTATAGTAAGTTGCAGAGTAAAAAGAAACATTCTCTAATTGGAGCACATGTTTGTTATGTTGTTCATCATCGCAGTGGACAGATGGAGATCACGCAGCTTCATGTAGCCTCAGCAAATCCTCTTCAAGCAAGAGTGAGCTCTTCACCAAGTCCACGGCTGATTCTGGATCCAGAGGTAATAACTGGCATGTTCAGCACCATAACCGTATTTTAGTTTATTGTATTTATAACTCATTAATGCTCTTGAAATTTCATTTATTGTTTTAGATGGCTGTATTTCTGATGACAGCAAAGAGCAGGAGAGAAAGTACTCCACATCGTTTGAAGAGTTTAATGTGAGTCATTCATTCATTGTAGTTAGTCTCATGATATGCTCTGCCTCTTATTTTGAGTACTTTTAGTCACATTAAATGTGTTTATTGTCTTCTTTTAGGAAGACTCAAGAGATCACTCAGATCAACTCTCTCATGTCCATGAAAAATCATTTGATACCAGGTAGGTAAACCGCAACAATAGATACTAACAGCTTCACGGATAGAACAGGATAGTAACTTAACTTACTGTCCTTTTATGTCAATCAGGGCATCGAGTTCTCACTCTCAGACCACACAGAGATCTCAGAGTGTGTGCTCCAAGAAAGTGGAATCAAAGTATTTGGGAACTCTCAAAGTTCTGGATCGTAAAGTCTCTCTGCAAGAGTCTCAGCCACAAGCCGCAGATTCACTCAGAGCTGCCATTTACCAGGTCAGTGTGATCATGAGCCTGTGTTGTCTTTTATAGTATCATTTAGAATGTAAACCACTCAGTGGAGGAAGGGCACCTGTAAAAGTCCACATTGCAACAGTGTTTTTCCTGTGTTCTGTGTTTTATGGTGAAGGACAATATGCAATGAGTGCAGTTCTCCTAAGCACTATCTAGAGTAGCTGCAACTTATACTCTCAAATGTTGACTCAGACACTGATATTGATATTGAGTACAGGTATATAAGATACATAGAATATACTGTATGCAAGAAGAGTGTGATTTCTGCCACCTTGATAAACGCTCCTTTTATAGTTTCTATGTTATTAGATCTCAGATGTTCTCAGATTTGATTACATTATTATCAGGTACAGAGGAATGGACTCTAAAGAGCCAATTTGGGCTTGAAACGTTGTACTTTTCCTTATGTAATCAATGTACGAATTGCCCACTAACATGTAACTCCAAACAGGAATGGCTTCAAAAGAAAAGGGAAAAGTCAAGAGAGAGCATGCAGCTAAAGAAGAAAGAGAAAATCCTGAAAGAAAAAAAGAAAAGGGTGAATAATCTTTTTTGTAAACTGGAAATACACAACAACAACAGACCACACTGTCATAGAACACTATAAAACACTAGGTTATTGTAACATATATGCATACTGCCTGCCATCTTTCAAAAAAACTAACAGGAAGAAGAAGCTAAAAAGGAAGATGCTGCTGCATCATATGAGGCTTGGAAAGAAAAGAAAGCAGAGAGTCTCAAAGCAAAAGCCAAAGAAAAGCAAGATATGATCTTGAAAGAGCAAAAAGCGATTGAAGACAAAGAAGACAAAAGGCAATCTGCTAAGCAGGTATATTGATGATTTATTGTGCATTATTCTGAAAGATATAATATGCACCTCTGTGGGAAGATGTAATGTTAATCAGTAATGTTATAAACATTACAGGTGTTTGAAAAATGGAAAAGTGAGCACGATCACCTACTCAAAGAAAAGTACAGAGAACAGAGAGAAGCTGAAAGTAGACTTAAGTTAAAAAATCAAGAAAAGGAGGAAGAAAGAAAGAGAGACAGCAAATCTGCTTTTTCTAACTGGTGAGTGTAAATCGTTGACTTTTTCATTTATTATTTATTTATTTCTATTTATTTAAAGGGTGATGAAACATGGCCTCTCTCTGTGCACTGACCTCTACTGATAGAAAGTTTCATGTCTTTCGCACTTGTAGACAGAGGAGTGTCTCTTGAACGTGAAGTGAAATACAGCCATAAGAGAGCAAACACTGGCTATAATGTCTAAACAGTAGAGCCCATACAGTCTCATTAGTGTGGCAGGAATTGCATACATTTTTGCATAACATTGTCTTACTGTACTTGATAAACATTTTATTGGGGTCTGAAAATAAGTTCAAACCTTTTCGAATAGCTGCATAAAACAGTGCCATCCCATCCCACTAAAAATCTGTTTGGGTGTGAAAATTATCAACCACTAGATGGCAGTCAAAGCTGGATGTTTATCAATGTTTCATTACCTGTATCTCTATCACAAAAATATCAACAGTGAAGTAACTCTCATCTAAAACTGTTGTTACTTTGTCTTTCTTAAAATGGTCGAGGTGTGAAAAGAAGAAAGACGTTCTCCATGAAAAAGTCACGGTGGAGCGTAAAGAAATCCAAAACAAAGCAGAGGAGGAACGATACATGAAGGAAGAGAGAGATAAAATAGCTTTAGAGATGTATGAAAACTGGCTGGTAAGTAGAATTACTTGTGCTACCAGTGATTAATGGCATCAAAGGTCTTGTTTATTTGTTTTTGAGACAAATGGTCTCACTTAGCAATCAAGTGTGAACTCTTGGGGGTGATTTCTTCCATGCTGACAGTTTTCTGAGATCTGCCACTACTCATAGAAGTGTTTATAGTGAAGGCATCTGGAAGGGTTAATATATCTTATTATTGATTTTTTTTTTCCAACAGGCACGGAAAGATCTAGAGCAGAAGAGACAAAGAGAGGAAAAACGTATACAAGCAATACTCCAAGACAGTCCACCTCCACCATGGAGCCCTCCGAATAAAACTATACCATTTCGAAAATAACATTTGAAATGTAACATACCATCCTGAAAATATCTGTGGGTTGTATGTTACATTTGAAGTTCGAAGTTTTGTACTGTATGTTAAAGTGTGTTTTAAATCTAGTTGATAACAACTGTTAAATTGTATATTTTGTCAGGTTTTATATTAGCCATCAGCTCTAGTGCAAGTTTATATTTTTATATTGTTTTTTGGAGAAATGCGGCAGTATGTTTAGAAAGTTGGAAAAATGTTGTGGTCATGTGACATGGTGACATGTCCATATCAAAGGAAAGCTAGTGTGATTACGTGCAATAATATCTGCTATTACCATGTTATACATCAGAAGAAAAACTATTGATGTAAAGGGCTAATATAATTAAACTACTAATGTTTATTGTTGATTTTCCATGTAAAGTTTATTTTATCTTTAGATTTCAAGAGGTTCCAAAACATTACACAATCTTAGAAACTAACAGTTTAACACTCAGCGCTTATTTTATGTTAAAATACTGGTCATTTTTGCAGGTCACCTTTTTTTATTCATTTTCATTGCATTTTTTTCCATCATCCGAAATATTTACTTTATAAATAACTTAAAGAATGTCTTAAGTGATGCAACAACACAATACACTAATTAAAGAAAAAAGTCATGTTCCTGTAAAAA
Organism: Siniperca chuatsi; assembly: GCF_020085105.1. Taxonomy (NCBI): domain Eukaryota; kingdom Metazoa; phylum Chordata; class Actinopteri; order Centrarchiformes; family Sinipercidae; genus Siniperca; species Siniperca chuatsi. The sequence goes on from NC_058044.1 coordinate 16,026,364, forward strand.
TGTGAGGATGGAGCTCCTGTTTGACTTTGATATGTATACAGCATTGGAGGAAATATTAAGATCTTTTACTTAAGTAAAAGTATTAATACCACACTTTAAAAAATATTCTGTTACAAGTCCTGCATTGAAAATGTTAATAATTTTGAGGTTTGGACTATTGGTTGAAAAAAAGTATTGTGAAGGTGTCACTTTGGGACTTTAAGCATAAGCCAGTGATTTGGGCAAGTTAGATAGGGTCCAAAGTTCCAGTCCAGCATCACTGAGATGTAAGGTGGTAGCTTTCTAAAAAGGAATTTATAGATAAACAAATTCCAATGTTTATTATGCCTCTGTGCCAGAGAAGACCAACCCACCTCATCATAAAGGAAACAATGGTGAGTACTGATCACAGTAATAAATCTGAGGGCAGAATGATAGTGGTAGTGTCCAGGGGTTTAAGAGTGGAAGAAGCAGCATCTCTATAAATTCCATCCCCAAAATCCAAAACTGCCTCGACAATTCCCTTTCTACTAATCAAAAGGAAGTTGGTTCTGTTTCTGTAAAAGAAGCCAATTCTTTGATGGAGTTTGCTGACAAGATGCATGAATTGCATGACAGCATGAATTTTGTTTTATTTGCATTAAGTACCTGTTTAAGATTAATAAGATCATCTTGTAGAACATTAAAGGAAAGTTGCAGGTTCTCAATGGCTATAGTACAGAATCAGCAATACAGTAGACAATAGTGTCATCAGCATAAAGATGGACTTGACAGCAGCTCAATGAGGAGACAATATCATTAATATAAATAGAGAAGAGGACAGGACCCAAAACTGAGCCTTGCGGAACACCTTTTGTTACTGGCAAGAACTCCTACTGGACACACTTCAAACACTGAAGTCTCTCAAACAAATAATTCTGCAACCACTCACAAGCCTTTCCATCAGAGTAAGAGCAAAGGATGATCAACTGTATCAAATGCTTTTGACAGATCTATAAAAACGACAGCACAATATTTCTTAATGTCTCAAGCGGTTATTATAGTATTTGTAACTACACTGTAACATTTTTGAATGCATGACTTTTACTTTTAACAGAGTATTTCTACACTGTTGTATTGCTACTTTTACTTTAGGTAAAATATCTGAATACTTCCTCCACCTCTGCTTTTACTTAAGTAACATTTTCAATGCAGGACCTTTACTTGTAAGTATAGTATTTTTACAGTGTGGTATTACTAAGTAAAGTATCTGAATAATTCATCCACCACTGTTGAAATGTTTATAATGACAAGTGTTTCTATCATTTTCTCTCTTTCTTCGGCATTTATGTTAATGAGGGCAGAACAGGAATAATTTGGTGCTTTTACTGTGAAGATATCACACAGGAAGTGTCTCTTCGGCTGCTTAGTGACGTGAAGAAGGTGGCGGTACCACGTCAGAAGTGCCTCAGTTTAGGTAAAGGTGGTGCAGGAAAAGTTGTGAGAGGAGCATTGAATGTGTGAGTTTGTTCGTCAAGCACTGGTTTACACCGAGTTAAAGACATCTATCGTTTGTAACCGATCACTGGCTCCGGAAGCGACGGCTGTTTCGACGAGACACATTTAAGAGAGGAGCTAACATAATCTGCGCATTCCTGAAGTTCACTGACTGTCGAGTTGCCAGAGGTAATGTATCGTTAGCTAACGGCTGCTAGCTAGCTAGCTAGCTAGCTGGTTCAACAGAGACGTCCATTCATTAGCTTCTTGTGTGTAGTTCGCTCTCTCAAGGTTTAGAAAGAAGCGTAAAACTAGCGTAATTATGGTCCTGTTAATGTGTAATCTTACCCTACAAACAGTGACACTTGCTCTGTAGCGCAGCGAACGTGAACTAGCTGAAAGGTATCTGGGATAAAAGGTCATTTTTCATCTGTTAGACGTGGCTGAGCTCTTATGAAAGGCTCTTTATTTTCTCCAGGCTGTAACGGTGCGGCTGGTACTGTAGCACTGATGAACTGGTGAACCACTGCATGTGAAGACTGAAGCAGGATGATTGAACCAAATTGTTAGAAAGAAACCAAACTTAACTTTTCTGATGGAGCTTTGATTGTCGTATCAGACCATGGAGGTCACATTTTTAAAGTTGGGACACTTTTTTTTTTTTTTTTTTTTAGCACAGTGAGATATCTGGACAGATGGACGGAAATGCAGTGTTAAGTGTAGCAACTAATGATTATTTTCATTAACAATTAATCTGCCAGTTGTTTTCACAATCAAAAATACCTAAAGCCGAAATCAAACTGTTACACAGAAGCAGCAAATCATCGTAATTGAATAGCTGGAACAAGTATATGCTGAAAAGTATTTTTGCCTGAAAAATAAATTAAACAATAATTAATAATAACTGATTATGAAAATAGTTTCCGATTATTTTTCTGCTGATTCAATTGCCCAATCGTAAATTAGTGAACATATTGCTTCAATATTCAAAATGAGAACCTAATTTTTAGATCAAAAGAAACCAAGCTAACGTTTCTGCTGCAGCCTGGCCTTTTAGAGCAAATCAGGAAGTTGTTCTGTTGAGGTTGAGACAGTTTTTAGCATAGTACAATATAAGGACTGATGTCTGGGGAAAGGTTTTAAATCCAAGGCAGGCATTTAACTATCTTCCGATATATCATTCAAATACTGATATCAGTATGACTCCTCTGTAGTAAAAAGTTAATATACTCTCTTGTGCTTCATGTTTTTACTGTACTCTATCGTCTCTATACATTTGCAGATGTTTCAGATAAAGAGGATCTGCTGCATTGGTGCTGGGTATGTAGGAGGCCCAACATGTAGTGTGATTGCCCACATGTGCCCAGAGATCACAGTGACCGTCGTGGATGTCAATGAGTCCCGCATCAAAGCCTGGAACTCGGACACTCTGCCCATATATGAGGTATCTTAACAATGTAATTATTCAAAGAAACCGAGCTAAAGGTATTATATCAGGATTTACTGTGTGATTTCTGGTAAAACTTTTAACAAGGAGTGGGTCATATTTCATCGAGAGCAATGACATGCCATGTGTTTCTCACTTTTGAGAGCCATATGTCTCGAAGGAGTTGTCGGTTTCTTTAGTTACATTTTTAATAACAGTGTTGAAACAGTAAATGTAGCTAGGCAACCGTTCCAGCCATTGTTTTTGTACAGTATTACTCCATCATGGGCTGAATGAAACATAAATTACTTCCAGACCGCTCGGTGTCACAACCTCTCTACGTCAACCACAACCGCAAGGTATTACATCATCATGACTAGTCTTAAGTGCAGTTAATGACCAGTCACTGAGAACTCGTATTACATTTCTAACTGTTTGTGCCATGTTTGTCCGACACATTCACTGACACACCCTCCTTTTCTCATTCTCCCACTTCCTTCCACTTCAGCCGGGCCTGAAAGAGGTGGTTGAATCTTGCAGAGGCACAAATTTGTTTTTCTCTACAGACATAGACTCAGCCATCAAGGAAGCAGACCTTGTCTTTATCTCTGTGAGTCCATCAGTTACCCCCCGCACACACATACTGACATACAGTCTCTGCTGTTTGACGAGCTAAAGAAATAAATCTGACATTTGTGACGCATAAATTAATTCATTAGAATGGTTGTACCTCCTCCACAGGTGAACACCCCAACCAAGACATATGGGATGGGGAAGGGTCGTGCGGCTGACCTTAAGTTCATTGAGGCGTGTGCTCGGCGGATCGTGGAGGTGTCTGACGGCTACAAGATTGTCACAGAGAAGAGCACAGTCCCAGTTCGAGCTGCTGAGAGCATTAGACGGATATTTGATGCCAACACCAAGCCCAGCCTCAACCTACAAGTGTGTATTAGTGCTGCATGAGTATGCTTAGAACCTGGTATCTGTTGTTCTGCAACTTTCTAAAATCGTGCCGCTGCTTTAGGTGTTGTCCAACCCAGAGTTCCTTGCAGAAGGGACAGCAGTACGGGACCTGAAGGAGCCAGACCGCGTCCTGATTGGTGGAGACGAAACAGCCGAAGGTCAAAGGGCAATCAGAGCGCTGTGTGCCGTGTATGAACACTGGGTCCCAAAAGAACGAATCATCACCACCAACACATGGTCGTCTGAGCTGTCCAAACTGGTGAGTGCAGGGCTGCAACTAACGATTATTTTCATTGTTTCAAATTCAATTAATTTGCTGATAATTGTCTCAATTAATCATTTTGTCAATAAAATGTCAGAAAGTAGTGAAACATGCCTTTATAATTTCTCAGACCCCAAGATCACACATTCAAATTCTTTGTTTTATACGACCAACAGTCCATAATAGAGCTGTATCAATAAATTAGTCAGGTTGGTATATCAGGCGACATTAGCTTATTGCATATGCATCGGTATCTGCGCACTGACAAGTTGATTATTACGCTGTAAAATGTCCCACTCAGTATGTATATGGTCACAATTCTTTAAAAAGACAAATCTAAGCCATCCGTTACGAGATTGTTGTTTGTGTTATGTGTTTATATATTAAAAAATCAGATTTTTTTAGACTCCCAAATGTTAAAATCCATATCTGCCTCAAAAATCCTTTATTCTCGGGCTATAACCCTTCTTATATGACAAAGAAAAGTATCAAACTCACATTTGAGAAGCTTGAACCAGATGTTTGGTATTTTTGTTTGAAGAACGACTAAAACGATCGGTTATCAGAAAAGCTGCCGATCAATTTTCTCTCGACTAATACTAATACTAAAAAAAACATGGTGTGTGCTTGTGTAGGCAGCCAATGCATTCCTGGCACAGCGGATCAGCAGCATCAACAGTATCAGTGCTCTGTGCGAGGCCACCGGGGCCGATGTGGAGGAGGTTGCCAAGGCAATCGGCATGGACCAGAGAATAGGCAGCAAGTTTCTCAAAGCCAGCATAGGTAAGAAACATGTCCAAAATATGTTTAATGTGAGCTTCTATGTACATTTTAAGTCAGTTAAACACAGATTAAGTGTTGCCTTCTATCTCTTTGCTTGTCTAACACCCTGGTCAGGTTTTGGTGGAAGCTGTTTCCAGAAGGACGTGCTGAATTTGGTGTACCTGTGCGAGGCCCTCAACCTCCCTGAGGTAGCCTCCTACTGGCAGCAGGTAAGAACTACACTAGCACCTAATTTCTCTTTTTCCGAAGGTCTCTGCTCGCTGTATTCACCTGATTCTCACTCACTGTCTGTGATTTCCTCAGGTGATAGACATGAATGAGTACCAAAGGCGGCGGTTTGCCTGCAGGATTATTGACTGCCTCTTCAACACTGTCACTGGTAAAAAGATCGCTCTGCTCGGCTTCTCCTTCAAAAAAGACACAGGTGACACAAGGTATGTTGTTAATTCTTTACATTCCCTTTGCACACCCTTGTAGACATTTGTCACCTCCCAATTTTTTGGATTTCATATATATTTCTTTCCACAACTTTCTTATGTTAATCATTAACCTGTTAGTATGATCACACTTAACTCTACACAAACGCCAGCCAACATACTGTGGTGAACTGTGGCCCTGATCAGAGATGACATTAGAGCACGTGTTTGTGTCTAAACTCCAGGGAGTCGTCCAGTATCTACATCTCTAAATATCTGATGGATGAGGGAGCCAAGCTGTTCATCTACGACCCCAAAGTTCTTAAGGAACAAATCATTCACGACCTCTCCCAGCCCAACATCTCAGAGGACAATCCAGAAAGAGGTGTGTGTGTGGGTGTATACCATGGTTCAAATGCAGCTGTGGAAAGCTTGCAAAATGTCCTTTTTTGTTTTCTTTTTTATATGTATTTTTGGGGGATTTTTTTGCCTTTATTACTTAAGATACAGCAGAGAGTTTACAGGAAATGAGGGGAGAGAGAAGGGGGATGACATACAACAAAGGCTTGACTCGAAGGTTGTGATTACATGGTCAGTGTCTTAAATCCCAAGGCTGCTTCCAGTACCACCCACAACAAATAATCGTTATAATCGTAAACTATTTTGATAATTAATAATTTAAGTCATTTTTGGGAAAAATGCCCAAAAATCACCAGTTGCAGCTTCTTAAATGGTGAATATTTGCTGGTTTTCTGAACCTTCTGACATTTTATAGACCAAACAACTGAGAAAATAACTGGCTGTTCTTCATATTGAACATTATGTTCTTTGGTTGTTATTCAGTGACTCATTGGTAAAAAATTCAGAAAATTGAAAGTTTTTCCCTAATACATTTTAACTGCCTTTGTAAAATGTCAAATCAGACACTCAGCTGAATGAAAACATTCCAAACAAACCAAAGATAAAAACATTTCAAACATTCCAGTTGTCTCGTCTCTTTTGAATGCTAAGCTGTAATGCTCACTAGCTGAGATGAGACCTTGTGACTCTTCACTGACAGACTTGTTGGTTTTTCCCTCTTAGTGTCGGAGCTGGTGACTGTGACCTCAGACCCTTATGAGGCCTGCCAGAGTGCACATGCATTGGTCATCTGCACTGAGTGGGACATGTTTAAGGTCACAATCACACTTTTTTCCCTACAATCTTGTAAATTGCTTCGTCTTGAAAAAAATAAAAAACAACCTTTTAAGTCATCATACCCATCTAATTCCACCATAGGAACTGGATTATGAGAAGATTTACAAGAAGATGCTGAAGCCAGCCTTTATATTCGATGGTCGCAGAGTGCTGGACCACCTCCACCCTCACCTCCAGAACATCGGCTTCCAGGTGAGCAGACAGGAAACGCAATACACACACTGTACACATCGTATACAAAATCAAAATGAATGTGTGGCGTTTGGAAACGAGGCAGATCATTTGAGAACGACTGCCGTTTAGCTTCTGTTATTTAGCTGCTTTTCCTGTCCGCAGATCGAGACCATCGGTAAGAAAGTGACGGCAACACGAATCCCCTACGCCCCGGCGGCTGTTTGTCCTCGCATCACTGCCAGTGAACCTCCGACCAAGAAAGCCAAAGTCTAAAACTCAATTCACCCCACACACACACTACATGCAACACATTCCTCTTTCCACCTTTTTGTTGCTGGTTAAACATTTCATTCAGATCCCCCCCCTCACTGCTGGTACGCGCCTAATGATCAGAAAGGCTGAACAGCGTGACTCGTTGCTCCCCCGCCAAAGGTCGGATGAGAGTAAGAAGTTGAGCCTTCAGTCCAAAACTGTGCGTATGTGATCCACGAATGTGTTCGAGTCTTTGGAAGAACCTTAGTGAAACCATTTCCAGATACACAGTTAAGAAACAAGTAGCATTTATCAACCAAACATTTCAGATGCAGTTATACATACACTGTCTGTTAAATTCAAATGAACACTATTAGTGTGAGTCTACTTTCTTAAAGTATTTACTATATAATCAAGTAATGTTGCTACATTGCATAATTTTATACTATTTTTTAAAAATATTTTTATAAATCATCTTACTGTATGTTAACCAGTATTTGTCCTCTGTATCAGTGACTATTTACTAAAAATGTCAATGCAATAAAATGATGTGTGTCCTTAATTTGTGCCTGTTGATTATTCCAAAAAAAAAAGTGACACAAAAATTAAAATCAGCAAATGTGGATTGATGAGTTTTAATTCTTTAAATATAAATGTACATTTTAAAGATTTGTTTTGTCAATCAGTGTGCAAAACAAACGCACATCTTTCTTGTACAGGTACATTTTATTACGTTATAAAAAGTACAGTTTGAACACAGATTGGCTCTTCGTCAGATACAGAGTAAAAGTACCTCTTACGATACTTCTGTACCTGACAAAAGGCCGATTTGGGCTTGAATTATACTGTTTCTAATGTAATAGAAATTTTAAACGGAGCGTTCAACAGTGTTACAAGTCTACGGCAACTGTAGATTTGTTTTTGTATCATACATAGTTTAAACTTGGAGCCGCTGCGAGAACCCTCAGACCAAAAGAAAACCCCCTTGCTTCATCAAATCATCAGTCCTGAAGCAGCAGACATCAAAGAGCATAAACAGAGCTTTCGGTTAAAGGTCAGTCTCTCCACCCGAAGTCCAGGGCCCCTGTGGGGAGGGAGATCATGGTGGATGCGATTTAGTACCCCCCTGAGGTGCAGAGATTGCAAATTACAGCTACTGAAGGGTTCCTGCACTTACATGAGTCTTGTTAATGTCACTTCTCTGCCCTTATTGAATGCCACCTGCCTTCCTTTTTGACTTGCACTACTCATATGTTAAAATGTGTTTCCTGTGCCAACACTAAATACATTATGCTATGGCAGGAGTAAAGCTGAGTTTGTCACTGTAAATGTGTATAGGTAGGCAGAGACGAGATTAAAGCTCTAGAAGCTGCTGGTTTGATGCTTTTCACTCTGCTATAGTGACTTCTGCTTTTCTCTTGTTCAGCAGATTCTTCAGGAAGAACTCGCCTGTAAAGAGAAATGGCATAGATTTATATTCTATATAAATATATTCTCTGACTCATATGAACTAAAAGAAATACAATTAATCTGGCTGTCAGAATTTGTCTGATGTTTTATGATCTACAGTGCATCCGGAAAGGATTCACAGCGCTTCACTTTTTCCACATTTTGTTATGTTACAGCCTTATTCCAAAATGGATTAAATTCATTATTTTCCTCAGAATTCTATAAACAATACCCCATAATGACAACGTGAAAGAAGTTTGTTTGAAATCTTTGCAAATTTATTAAAAATAAAAAATGAAAAAAAAATAAAATAAATCACATGCCTTTGCCATGACACTCAGGTGCACTGTATCTTAATTTATGCTATGGCATTACAGCATTGGCTGGATGTAAGCAGTGACCAGAACCTGTGCGACCTATGACAGACAGCTATTAGCTGGGAGCAGGCAATTTAAACTTATTCACTACCTACTCTCACTCTGTATGTCAAATTATAGCTGCTGCACCTTATTAAGAAGCTCTTAAATTCAACTGTACGCTCAGGACCGCATCACTCTAGCATATATATATTCGGCTCTTGATTCAGAGTTCCCTCAAATTACAAAAATCTAGATTTTCACCTCTAGTGGTATCATAGCCACAGAAATCATTTTAGTTTTAATTGCTGAGGTTTCTAGATTTCAAAGTTTAAAAGTAGTGAAAATACAAAATGTCCTGAAACAATGTTCCAGTTACTGAACAGGTTTGATTGGAACTACTTTCTACTGAACAAACAGTCCCTGTGTAAACTGTGTTCTGCGGATTATCAGGGTTGCCAGGACACTTTCCATTTTTGACATACAACAAAATTCTATTCACCTACATTGCATTGTGGTGGTGGCAGATGTCTCAGAGACAAATATCTCAAAACCTGAGCAAAAAAACCCAAAACCATCAGCATTTCTAGACACCACTATGGTAAGTGAGGAAAATACATTTTTTTCCAATTTGGGTGAATTGATCCTTTAAGCTGCTGTTGCACTCTTTGTACAGTGAGAGTTTCAACCGTAAGTGTGGAATAAAATGGTAGTCCTGTATATCACTGGAATAAATTGTGCTTTCCATAACTTGTGTATGTTAAAACAAGATATGCAAGATGGAGTGTGTTGCTCACCCGCTTTGTAGGAGGATCGCACCAGTGGCCCGCTGGCTGTGTAAACGAAGCCCATATCATTCCCAACTTTCTCCCAGTAGGCAAACCTCTCTGGAGTGACATATTCCTCCACCTAAACCCAAACACACATTGTCACAGTGTGCATTCAATCACCCAATGTGCATTTTTCTCTTGCAGCACTGTTGCCCTAGTAAATACAAGGAAATACTCCATAAAGTGTAATGTTCTTACCTTTAGGTGGCGTTTAGTGGGTTGCATGTACTGACCCAGTGTTAGACAGTCCACGCCTGCCTCTCGCAGCTCTGCAACATCACCACAACAGTGTGGTCAGGAAATTAGTCGTCCTTAACATCAAACGACAAAAGTGTGTCTATGTGTGACTGGAGTGTGTACACACCAGTCAATGTGTTGAGTATCTGTTGGTCAGTCTCCCCGAGTCCCAGCATGAGGGAAGTCTTGGTGAGCACAGTGGGTTTGACTTTTTTAGCATGCTTCAGGACGCTCAGAGACTGATCAAAGTTTGCTCTGGGGTCACGCACGTGCCTGGGAACAGATGGGACAGGTGGACATCCTGAGCAATTTAAATAAATAATCAGTTAAAAGGGTAAAGATATACCCCTATACTGAAAACATATACCCAGATTACCAAGAACAATTAATTCCCTGTCTTTCCACTTCTGCAGTTCATCTAGTATTTACACTAACAGCAGGGAAATGGCTCTCAAGTTCCATCTGCTGGTCAGTGTGTGTATTACTGTGTTCCTGCCTATGACTGACTTAATGTATGCCATTTTTACTGATCCCTCTGCAAGAGATGTTCCCTGTTATTCTTTGGCTTGTTGGCTGATTCGAGGCCACTAAAATCAGACTTGAGAAGACGGAGATTAGATGCTTAGCCTCTAACTTTGAGCATTTGTCATTTTATAGAAACTCCAACATATAAAGAACTGGTAAAATACAGAGGCAGAATGTTAAGTGTCAGTCAGTACCTTTGCAGTTCTCGCACTGTCTCCACATTGTGGGCGTACACGTCCAACCCTGACAGGGCGATCTTCTCTACTGCTGCCAGGTCACCACGAAAATCAGGGGTCAGACATTCAATCAGCATCTGAGGGTCCCTAGATGAGGATGACAAAAGTGCTTATCGGTTCATTTTGAGCAGATATTAAGATACAAACACCTGATACATGAAAAGAGATGGGAGATTGTACCTTTCCTTCAGGTTGGAGACAGTCTTAGCAAAGTGCTCTGCCCCTCCATCAGCAATATCTGTAAACCAAAAAATAAATAAAAAGGAAGAAAGTGCCATTAGAACAGGCCACCACTGCTGACATAACTGTTAACTCATATTTTGAAAAGTTGGCTGGTTATTTTGATTTTGATTTGTAGACATTTATATTTTTTGTAAACCTTTTTAAATCTATTCAGGGGAAATGTTGTATTCTGTAAAAACTAATTTGGAAAATGTGATTGTAATGTTGTTTTGAACACCTTGTATTTTTTGTTGATTTCTAAGTCACGCGACTAACTGACAGACTCTATTAAAAGAAACCAGAACCAACCTCAGATTCCTTCCTGATGAAGACAGTGGTAGCAAAAAACATTTGGGGAACAAAGCATGGTATGTTGGAAAAGAGTTGTGCTACGTGTTTAATTTTGATGGACTTTTACAGAAGCTTACATTGTCTGTCCCTCGCTGTGTGTGTGTTCTTAAAGCAAGAAAATATTTACTCACTGTCACTTTACATCAGTCAAGACCTGTAATGCAGGAAGGGCCTGCCATCTGTCAGCTAATTCAGACAAGTCGTTGACGCGAATGAGTGCAGTGAGGAGTAATTCATTAAGGATACAGCTAATACAGGTGTACTGAGTTATCTGATTACTTTGCTAAGTGAAATCCAGAATACATAATAATCTTACATCAGTTTATCTTCCAGTTTTGAGAGAGGTTCCTTTTTTCCTTGTAAAAATTAAAGTTTCATTGCTAGCAATGGCGTCATTAGGTAGACAGATTGAGTTAGGAAGCCATTACCATCTCTGTCGACTGAGGTGAGAACCACGTAGTCCAGCCCCCAGGCAGCGATGGCCTTGGCTGTATTGTAGGGCTCGTCTGGGTCCAGAGGTGGGGGCCGACGGGCCGTCTTTACAGAGCAGAACCTGCACCCACGGGTACACGTGTCCCCCATCAGCTACATACAAAAAAACAGAGAAAGAGAGAAAACCCTTAGCTATATGTATGTTGTAGGACTGGAACAAATAATCCACACAGATATGTTTCAGAAGACGTTCAGGCCCCAGGTATTGTTTTATTAAATGTACGGATTATGGATTGTACATCTATATAAAATACTACATAAAGCAATAAATAAATATATTTGATTTATTTCTACCTTTTTGGAAAATATTAGCTTGTGCAGACAAGAACACGTGTACAAGACGTACAGAGATGATATCAAAGTGCCTTTTTAATCAAGAATCCATGTGCTTTTCTCTAACGGTCGGTGAACTCATATGCACCACAGAGTCACAGTGCACCAGGAGACTTACCATGATGGTGGCTGTGGCTGTGGCGTACTCTCCTCCTCCCCAGCACTCCCCAATGTTAGGACACCTGGCCTCCTCACACACCTGAGAAAAAAAACAGACAGAGTCAAATGCACAAGAACTGACACAGGATTACTGGACTTGTCTTCAGTGTCAGAAGTATTTATCAGACCTTTTATATCTGGATACATCCTAATATAAAATCCATTTAAGTTTGCAATTTGATAAATATGTTAGGGAAAATATCTAATATCGTGCCCTATGAATCAGGGAATTGTCCTCCTGGAAGAGACCACTCCCATCAGGAAAGAAATGTTTCCTTATAGAATAAGAGTGACCTCTCAGAAGCATCTGCATTTGTTGCATCCCTCCACTCACTTCTGCAGGCTATTCCTTTAACTCACCCGTCTGAACAACTTACCGTGTGCAGGTTGAGGTCTCTCAGTGTGTTCTTCAGCTTGTTGTAGTTTTTTCCAATGGGGATCTCCGTCTTCAGCCATGGAGGAAGCCGCAGCCTGTCCCAAAAACAACAGCAGAGCCTGAGTGGCTGACAATGACAAGAGTGGTCTTGTCTGCATGTCAGTGTGGATAAAATCTTCCATCACGGTCATACAGTAACTTTGTGAAAATTCAACTGAAAAAACATGTATAGATAAAATAACCAGATGGGAATGTTTTAAAAAATCTTGTATATACATATTGCCATTAAAGCAGCGCTAATGAATAATTTGCAACCCTGCACAAAATGGACTAATACAACCAGAGATATTAAAAGGGATAGCTTACTTAGCGTGAACAATATTGCAAATGATCCGATGGTCGACAACTGTCATCTTACTCTCGTGAATTATTATCATATTGCGGTTTGCTTTGCCTTTTTTATAGAGCAGTAAAACTTAAAAGGTGAGGAAACAAGCATGGAAAATTGCTGCTCAGTCAGCCCGGTATCTATCTCATGAAAACAATTACAATCTCTTAGAGCTGCACATCACTTTAACAGATTCTTTCCATGACTTACATTAGACTGCATCACCTTGATACACCCCACATCCACTCATGTAAATGGACTTCATTCAAAAGTCCATTTAAAAATGTATGTTTTTATATTTAAAAAGTGTAATGCTTAATTATACTTAACTATAAACCTGGTATAAATAATGCAGTACAAACAATGTACATACACGCATATATCAATATGTATTATAAATACATATATTCTTCACTGTTTGCTATTTCTGCTACAGTCGTGTATGCTGTTTGTGTTTCTATACTAGTCTCTTACACTGACAAGTTTTTGTGGTCTAACCAGTGACAACACAACCACTTCCTGGTACATGTAGTGTACTTAAATAAGTAAAGTCCATGCTACAGTAGGAATTTCATGTAAACGTAAGGTGTCCTGCAGTGTTTCAAAGCAGAGGTGGGCCAGCTGGCCTGAAACTGCCACCTGCATTAACATCATACAAATTTAGTACACTTAAGTAATAAATTACTAATTAAGTTAAACTTTATCCAACAGGGAAAGTGCTATTTCACACAGCAAATGTCAGACAAGATGTATGAGGATCTGGGTAGCATGCCACCTCTAATAATTTCCTTTAAAACGTATGACAGCGAGGACACTTGGGCCTCACGTTGATTCACCTCAACAGAGTCTGGAAGATAAGGTTTAGTCTGGTCTGGTCTTTGAACCCTTATGATAACACTCAAAGACAAAACAAGGACCTGTTAGATCAATGCAATGTCTGCAATATCTCAGCTGTCTTACCTCTCTCCCTTCTCTCTCTTCAGGTTGCCTCTGTACTCTGCCCACTTGCTTTTCTCCGACAGTTCCCCAGAAATGAAGTCTTGTAGATCAGGCCCGTCATCACCCAGAAGCTCCTTTCTGTCAGCCCGGTCTGGGGGGGATTTCGTCACAGTTGTCAGACTGCTGGTGTAAACCTGCAGAGGAAGGACTGAGGGTTAGTTCAGGTGTCACTGCTTCAGTCTTTTCGTACAATCACACACTGTCGTGATGTTTACGATGTGTGTACCATGCCACTTATTTGGGAAGTTATAAAAAGCCTTACTGTCACTACAGCTGAGTTACAAAACATACATCACTGCAAGTTGTACTTCAAGGCCCGTGACCAGGCTTACAACCGATGGTAGTCGTTAATGGATTACCCACACCGTCAGTGTTTCTATTCGAGCTGTGAGTGAAAATACTCACATGTGGGATGCATCTGGGACTGAGCCAAAGATGGTTTGTGGAGAAACGGCCAGCTACACAACAACTTTGTTTGAGCAGCGCCATGACTTTAGCTAGCACGGGGCTGTCATTGGCAACTAACGTCGACTAGCGGCTGCTTTGGTCTGGTGCTGCATTCACGCTCTGTCGGCAGAATGGGAAGATAGGTAACCCTCCTGTTTTTCCCATTTGGGGCGTTCATGGACTATTCCAACACCAGTTAGATTTTTGGGAAGTATTAGATATTGTATTTATTTTTTTAATTCAACCTTTATTTAACAATGCGAGCCCAAATGAGATTGAAACCCAGGCAAGACGGCAGCATAAAACGTTGCAGACAAAACAATACAAAATTAAGCAACAGATTAAACTAAAATACGGATAACAACACTGAAAATATTCAACTATGCTAACAAAAGAAACAAATCGCAAATGAGTACTAATAGTGTAAACTGATACCAGTACAATTTAGAAGGCTGGTGTGAACGGTTACTTGCGGTTTTTCCAATGTGACATAAAGGCGGCGGAGCTAACAGGGAGGGAATGTTGCTAATAGCTAGACAGTAAAACAACTTTTGTCGGTTTGTATTTGCTCCCAATTTTACAGCTAAAATGTTTTTCTAATTGCTACACTTCTTTTACAACGACAACAGACATATACTACGAAAATAATCATAAAGTTCCTCGATTGTCTTGTAATGCCTGATGACGGCACGTACGTGCTCTACAACTGCGTCGTGACGTTCTTCCTTCTTCCTTTCCTCTGCTACCGGCGAGGTGAGGATAGCTGAAATATTGCTCCTTGGGTTTCATCTAACTCCATCTGTGTCAATTAACGGTGTTTTTGGTTTAATTTCGAAGTGTCCGATGCGGACACTATTGAGTTTCACTACATAAGCTGTATTTTAATTTTACCTTAGGTTTGTTAAGAAATATGTTCGTTGTTTTTCCATTGAATCCGCTGTCTGTCTGAGGCCTGACGTTGCAGCGCTGTCCGTGCTAAGGCCCGCAGCGGGTTGAACATTATCACTTTTAAAAGATAGTGTTTATATGGTTTCAGCTGTTAATCAGGCCCACTAATATCATGCATAATTGTACCTCTCTAATTATACACATGGGTGACACCGGTCTCACTGCCTAATGTAGCTTTCCTTTAGCATTAGCGCTAATGCTAGTTGAGACAACGCAGTGTGTCTGTGCTCAGTTGCTTATCCTAGACGATGCATTTTTACACTGTCCAGCGTTACAATGACCACATTTCAGTCAGACACCTGTTTAAATGTGAAACCAAACATTATCCGGTAGCTGTTTTATGTACAACGTGCCAGGTCAGCCCTGGGTAACTTTTCACCCTCTAACCTGAACTTCAGTTCAAGTATAGCTTTGGAAAGTAAAGCGGTCACATTTCATAAGGGATGCAAACAAACTCCAGAGCATTTAACACATTGTGTCCGTCTCTTTACAGAATGAAGACCATTCTCAGCAGTCAGACTGTCGACATCCCCGACAATGGTAAGAAACTACTGATTTTTGCATACTGTCAGAACAATCTTGAGGTACCTGCTTTTAACCTCTAACTTTTGTGGAGTTTGGCTTCTTGCCCTTTTGTGTGTGTATTTTATTTTTTAATTTTTTCTTCTTCCTGCTGTGTGGTGGCTCAGTCGAAGTGAGGTTGAAGGGCCGGACGGTGACGGTCAAGGGACCCCGTGGCAAACTCGTCAGGGAGTTCAACCACATCAACCTGGAGCTCAGCCTGCTGGGCAAGAAACAGAAGAAGGTAAGGAGGAGCAAGGCTTGTTTGTATAAACTGACACCAAATGTGCTATATTAAGAAAAATACAGTAGTAACACTTGGTTGAATCATTACCAGGATAATCCATAAAAAAATATATTAGACAATCAAACTGATGCAGAAAGCAGTGATCTGTGTTCGATTTTCGCAAAATTCAATTAAAGCTAAGGTAAACCTTTGCAGCAACTTGATCCAAAGATTTGAGGGTTTGAGGTTAAACACCTGATTTGGAGGGTCTGTTATAAATTGGGCTTTAGTATATAAAACAGGAATAGCCCTATAAGCAAGCAACCTGCTTTATCAAAATGCAGTAGTGTTAGTAGTGGTATAAATAGGTTAAGTGGAAGGATGAATGTTTTGAGAGGGTGTGTGTGGCTTTCTTAAGCTCTTACTTAGGAGTTTATAAGACAGATGTCCTGCAAAGTAAACTTAACATTTCTCAAGTCAAAGAGGGCTGAATGTAGACAGTGTTAATAAAGAAGTGTTTCTGGATTCTGAAATTGGCTAGTTGATCAACTCTGTTATAATTGACTGTTTGTTGAAGATGGCCTTGGAGTTTGTAGGTGATGTACATTTCAGGGCTGCAACTAACATTTACCATATTTCAGATTTTTTACATCTGACAGCTTTTTTTGGTTTTTTTTTTTCAATAAATTGAAATTGAATTGAGAATTCAATTTACAATCATTTTAAAAAGAAGAAAATTGAAACGTCAAAGTTTTGTACAGTTTGATGAAAGTGACGTGAGTCGCTGTGTTGTCTTCCTTAGCTTCGTGTGGATAAATGGTGGGGAAACAGGAAGGAGCTGGCCACAGTCCGCACCATCTGTAGCCACGTCCAGAACATGATCAAGGGAGTCACTTTGGTGAGACTATGGTTCAGCTTGTCTGATAGTGTCTGAGTTGTTGACAATGGCTATTTGTGACAATGTTAAACTGCTATAATAAGCTCTCTGCCCTTCCTTTATGGTGGGATTAGTATGTTTTGTCGTCATGATTTCTGTTGTCGCTGTATAGCCGTACAGCTGGTTATTGTTGTTAGAACAGTTTATTTTGTTTGCCTTTACGTTTTGGCTCAGTGCTTCTCTCGCTTCTGTCTGTCTGTAGGGTTTCCGGTACAAAATGCGTTCTGTGTACGCCCATTTCCCCATCAATGTCGTCATTCAGGAGAGTGGAACTCTGGTGGAGATCAGGAACTTCCTGGGAGAGAAGTACATCCGCCGTGTCCGAATGAGGACTGGTGAGTCTGCTGCAGGTTATGGAAATGTTGTAGTTATGAGATGGGACACTTGTGTACGGTCCAAAAATATTGTATTTATATATGTTCTTTAAGATCCAAGTTTCTGAGATGGGGTATAAGTGCGGGAGTACATTTTAAGCTTTGTCAATAGGGGTGGGAAATATGGATAACTATATTGGGATAGCATGGTTAACTGTGTGCCATAAAAGCAAGAACTGCAGACATGCATCTCTTTATTGCAGCTTTTTTTTACCTGTCATATTTTTTAAAAAGAACACTTTTCCTCACTTTCTAAAACTAAAATGTAAACCACAACAATTCAGTTATTTTCAAACAAAGGGGCTTGAATGTGACTGTTCGTAATTAATGACTTCAATCTCAGGAGCTAAGACTTAGCAGGCATGATAAATTGCATACACACATGGTCTGAGTGAAGGCGAGGAAACAAAGCATTCAAGTGTATGTTGACTATTACAGAGCAATCTGGAATCGGAACACATTTACTATGAATACATAAACTTGACAAAAGTTAGAACAGAAAGTGATGTTGCCTTGTATTTTGGGCGTGATGTTTGTCATGTTTCAATCTGACTCAAGGTTGACCATGACAGTAAATCCATGCCTTGTTCATGTTGAGGGACAGGATTGACAGCTAGAAAAGTTCCTGCAATTTAAAAAAAGCAGTTTCTGCATGATATTTATTAACCATAAAAGCTTTGATTGAGAAATTTAACAGGGTTTCTTCTCAGATTTTAGGGTTGGTGGTTTGAACCTCAGTTCCTCCCGTCCACATGTTGAGTGTTTTATTTTGAGCAAAATGCTGAACCCCAAATGCACCTGCCTTGCACAGCAGCTCGGCCACCATCTGTCTGGCTGAATGAGAGAAATTGTGATGCGCTTTATCTTGTCCATGGGTTTAAACGTGCAGTCCGTTTTACCACTTACTATATTTGATTTGATAATGTCTGACAGTAATTTTATCCCATTGTGAATGGTAAAATTATGTTTGCTGTTTTCTCCTCTCCGTCTCCAAGGTGTGAATTGTACAGTCTCAGCCGCCCAGAAGGACGAGCTGGTGCTGGAGGGCAACGACATTGAGCTGGTGTCAAACTCAGGTACATGTCTGCCTTTTTCTCTACAGCTGTAATACATGGCACCAACATTTTTCTCCACATTAGAGAGGAAGGATTCATAACACTACCCCTGCTAAGGTCCTTCCCCATGTTTGAACCCATACATTCTGCTTCTTGGCTGTTAAATACTCTCAGCTAAAATGTTGAGGGTTGTTTGTCAATATTTCATTAGCAGGACCCCTGATACATTCTTTTCAGTTGAGTGATGCTGCCTTGAATCTTTGTGAAAAATACTTTTTATCATTCTATCAAACAAAAGGTGAACAGACAGACATCAGGAATCTGTTGGTGATCAGCAGAAGGCTGGCACCTCCCCCAAAACTGTAGACATTTCTGCAACACTTTGTGTCTACAGTCTCTGCTGCTAGGTTTACATCAGTCCTTTGGTGTTGTAGTTAATCGTGTCAATTCCTGTTTTCCCGTTTAGCCCCCTCTTCAAATTCCCCTAAACTGTCAACACGTTTGACACTTTTTCTGCCACTATATGACATGAGAGTATTACTTTTCCTGGCATTTAAATTAATACTCTTCCTCTTAACCAGAGGTGCACTGATTTTATCATTGGTAAATGTTGTGATGTAGAACACTGCAATCCTTCATGTGATTTGAAATGTATATGGTAACATTCAGTTAATTCCAGCACTGTTAGTATTTTTCAGAAAACAGTGGTTGATTGCGAAGATGACTGAAGTCGGTGGTTCCCAAACTGTTTTGGCCTGTTGCAGTTTATAGTAAAGCAAATCTACTTATGACCCCTTGTCAAGGGTTGCATATGTGCTGAGTCAGGAGCACTTAAAGCACGAAGCAGAATGATTTGAATAACCTTTGGAGACCTAAAGAGATGAGATGAACAAACCATTATTTTACCAGGAAAAAGCAAAGATAAATGCCCCCCCAAAACTTTTTTTTTTCTTCTTCCGCTTAACAAAACGTTTACCATCTCACAATGCCTCAAATACCTTGCAACCCACTGACTTCAGTTATCTGTAATGTCAAGAATAATGCCCAGCACCTTTTTTATTCTCTACATTGGAACATATTGTACAAAAAGCACTATCACTGTCACATTGTAAGTTGCATTCTCGAGCACCTTTTACTCTGACAACTGTTGAACCCATCCTACTTCACCCCCTCTCCCTAAGTAGGACAGTGACACATTTCTTTATTTTTTGGCTCTGTACTCCTGCACAATGGACTTGGAATGAAACGGTCAGACTGCTGACTTTCACCAGGAAATAAATTGTCTACTGATGTCAATGGTTTGTAGCCTGTAGCCAGGCTTAGACTAAAATGGATTAGCAAATATTAAATGTAATATTTCCCAATACATTTGGTCCCCTAAAATTTGTGGGCTTATCTATAAAGATCACACTTTTCATATGATGTAGATGTAAACACCCTTTAAATTAAAGCTGAAATTGAAACCTCTGTCATTATTTAATTTTAAATGTGAAATACAGAGCCAACTCAACATAAATGTCACCATCTTAGTTCTTACTGACTGCACTGTATCTCTCCAGAGCTCTCCCCTCCTCAGGCTGATCTATCCTCATCTCTCTCCTCCAACCTCCTCTGTAATTATTGTGATCCTGTGACGTGTTGCTCATCATCCCAACTTCTCTCTGTTCCAGCTGCTTTGATCCAACAGGCCACCACAGTCAAAAATAAGGATATCAGAAAGTTCTTGGACGGTATTTACGTGTCTGAGAAGGGAACAGTAGTGGAATCGGATCAGTAAAAGTTACGTCTGCACTCATGGAGGTTAGAAAATGCCGTCGAAGCCTGCCATCTTTTTTTCTTTTTCTTTGCATGTTCCTTACAATGTCTGATGTCTTGGTGGTCATGCAAAGACATGTTTTGTCTTTTTTCTGTAACTGCTCTGTTCCATCTTTTCCAGAGATGTGTCTGCAGTTATGTTTTGTGCAATGCATTCTCTCTACATACTTGATACCTCAAACTGATTTTAATGTTGTGGTGTGAGGGTTGAGCAATATGGTTAAACAAAATGCAGTTTTTCATTTTCAATTAATCTGGTTATTTCCAGGAGTAATTATGTCTAAAATTTTGGAAATAAGTTTTAAAAAAAAAAGAGAGAAATTAATTTTAATTTCCCAGAGCCAAAGATGCCGTCTTTGATTGCTCTTTTTGATCTGACAACAATCCAAAACTCAAAGAATACATCTGTCATATGACAAAGCATCAAAACACTGAATTTAAGGAGCTAGAACCAGCAAATGTTTGGCGTTTTTGCTTGAAAAGGGACTGAAACAAATGATTACAGAAATAGACAGAACAGTTGTTCAATTGACTAATTGTAACAGTTCTAATATTTCAATTAAGAGCAAAGAACTCAGTATTTGGCCATTACATCACATGTTAACAATCTGTATTGTTTATAATTGGAAAATGTTTATCATTTGGGCCACAGTTTTGTGAAACAATACATGATCATATCATCACAATATGAATCCTTTAAGTCTATAATATTGAACTGTTGCCCAGCCATGTGTGTTTCAGATGGCTCATTGTGTTTTTGACCACACGAACCACAGCATGCATCTAAAATCTGAGTTGCTAAATCTTTTTTTGATGTTTTCTGAAAAAACGAAATGCCTTTTTAGTAGTGCTCATGTCATGCAGGTTATCAGGCCCCAGTAATTTTGCATGTTGTGGCAATAAAACGTTTTAATTAAACCTACCTGTTGCATGGAACCAGGTCTCTCCCTTCACACTCTATTGTTCTGCTTCTTTTCAGCGGCCTTGATCCAACAGGCCACCACGGTCAGAAAGAAGGACATCAGGAAGTTCCTGGACGGCATCTATGTCAGCGAGAAGACCACTGTGTCGGAGCAAGATGTCGAATAATGTTCACCATGTCCTGTTATGACCAATAAAACTTACCACCTTTTCCAATTAATCTGTCCTCAGGTTTTTTTGGTCACCTTTTTTGTTGATATTCACTTAGCTGCAAGTCAAAATGGGTTTAGTTAAACAGCACTTATTAAATTAATTAGGCAAGAATAGAAACAGACAAATCTAGCTGGCTGCTGGCTCTTGCCTTGTAGCTACATATCCTTAGTCAATGGCCAGACATTAGATTAGAAACTGAAGTGCAAAGTATGTATATAGGCTAGTGGAAGAAGGCTACATATGGTATATAGTATAAATAAAATATGTAGAATGCAATAATAAATACTAATAATCAGTAAGGGGTAGGTATGAATATGTACTATAGGTAAAGTATTAACAGGATGAACAGTGTGATATGAATACGCTAAGATATAAACAGTATGAACATGTGCAGCAAGTAGGCAAAATTTTAAAATGTATAATTGCCATGAAATTTTGTATAGACGTTTATGGTCCCCAGGCATAATTATTTCGGTGGTCCCCTGACTTCTCATCTAGCGCCACCAGGAGGTTCACATTTTTGGTTTTGATTAAAATGTTGCGACAACTACTGGATGGATTGCCATAACACACAGACACCCATGTTTCCCTCAGGATAACTTTTCATCATCATCAGGTCACAATCTGTCCAACACTTTGGTTTATGACCAAATACCTGTAAAACGAATGACATTCCCATCAGCCTCAGCTGGTCTTTGTGTTTACTACTAATTAGCAAATGTTAGAATGCCAACATGGTAAACATACTTGATGAACATCAGTATGTTAGCATTGTCACTGTGAGCATATTAGCATGTCCGAGCTTTTTCAGTAGTTTATGTGTAACAGTGCAATATGTATACACATGCTTTCTCTGGCATGTAGGAAAACATCCATGCATGTAAGGGCTGAGAAAGTTGTCAGTATGTGGATTCACATATAATAATAAACTTTATTTATAGAGCACTATAAGTGCTCCACAGAGAGAAAAATAAAATACCACAGTGAATGATTATATATATATATATATATATATATATATATATATATATATATACATATGTGTGTGTGTATATATGTGTATATATATATATGTATATATATACATATGTATATATATATACGTATATATATATACATATATATATACGTATATATATGTGTGTGTGTATATGTGTATATATATATGTATACATATATATGTATGTATACATATATGTATGTATATATATATATATATATGTATATGTATACATATATATGTATACATATATATATATGTGTGTGTGTGTGTATAAGATACTGTGCAGAACCCTCAAGCTCCCAGGCCTCTGGTAGAGGACCTGAGCTCGAAGGATGAGACCACCCGCGGAGGGTGATGGACGAAGTTTTATATATATGCATATACATCTTGGAACTAATCGTTGCATAATGTTTCCTTAACACACTACGTCAAAATGTGTCTGCCCTTGAAACAGAAAAGTCACATCTCATTTGGATGATGTATCAATAATGGTGTATCTAATTTTTTGTGACAGTGACATAGGCCTACATATTGCCATAATATAAGAAATGGAGGTGAACAGTCGACTTCTGACAGACTCACAGACCAGTTTGTTTCAATGCTTCAGGCTTTTAATCTGACATAATATATGAGTAAGATTGTGTTAAAAGTGTTCCTTTCAGTAACCATTCATTTCCTCTTATTAAAAGCAGGCTCTCCTGTTTACATCACTTGTCGTTTCATCCCTTAGGCAGTTACAACCATAGCAAAGAATTAAGGATTGTGATATGAGACATTGAGCCTTCAGGTGCTGCATGAGGCTGTTGACACAAACACAGAAGAGTATCCAAACATACACACAAACGCTCATCACACACCACAAGTGTTTGTGTGATTGATGGTGGTGCATTCCTGTGTCAGCTAAGGAATCATCATTATTTCTTGATACAGACTGATGGGAGGAGATTGCGGCAAGGTTGGTCATCCCAGCATTTTCCATCTGTAAACACCAAAAACACAAAAGTCAGTCAGCGTTACACCAACCTGAAACTGTCTAATGAGGCCGCACTCACATCACTACACAGACAAAGACACTGACAGAAGAGGAAAGCTACATATGAACTGAAGAACTAAAGTGATTAAAATGTGAAATGCAGAAAAGATTTATCTCCAGATAAATCCCCCCCAAAAAATGTATTCTGAAAGAATTACTCTAAAGAGAGGCATGCCTATCGTTTATTAAACCATCCTTCATCACTTATGGCTTTAACTGGCAAAAATGCCGTTAACCTAGAAAATTTACAAAAACAACACTACTGCCTTTAGTCATTTAATCGTATCCTGTTAAGCAAAATGATGTGTTGTGATTTACCTCCAGTATTAATCTGTAAGCAGCACTGAGCTAGTGCACCATCAGGTTGTCCTGCACACCATAAAGGCTTATCCATAGGTGTACCATCAGACCAGAACCAGGCGTTTGTCTATAAGACAGAAAAGAAAGAACATATATATATATTTAAAAAGCGTACAATAAAAATCATTTCATTCTATCAGCACCTTCAAAACCTTGTGTTGTGAAATGTTACCTCTTGGCAAGCCGAGCCTCCAATCCATGTTAGTTCCGTAGTCATCTGCTGAATGAAGTTATAGTCCTCAGAGTTGCGTGTGGATGCAAGGTTTCCACCGAAGGCTTGACAGTTTTTCTACAGTGGAGATGCGCAGAGTCATCAGAAGATATCAGTTTACCAAGGATGCAAGTCAGTACCACCAGAACAGTTTTAAAGTATTCTGAAACCATATCATCCTGATTACCTCAGCCTTAGCCCAAGTAAGTCTTGATGTTACAAGTTTGAAACAGCGGCCATCGAATGGTTCCCAACCTGGCGGACAACCATTTCGAGCATTGAGGACATCGATGTTTGTATCATTTGTCACGGTGCCGTTGATAGATGTGTCTTCTGAAGACAAACAGAGAAGAGTGGTAACATGTCTGAGTACAGGAAGCCAGCGTGTGTGTTTATTCGAAAAGAAAAGTGTTTAATCCTCTTATTTGTTTAACTGAAAGAGGTGCGAATGACGATTCATCACCTGCTTTGTTGTGCCTATAAGAATGTGTACGATTGTTTCAGTGTTTTTTGCTTTTCTATAAAGCACAGTTTATTTTCATTGGAATTAAATGTGCATACAGTTTTTTCTTGCATACAACTACACAAAGTATGAAGACAGTACTGCCAAACTGTATTAATTCAGCTAGAGTCAAAAGCTGAGATGGCCATTACTGCTAAGCTAGTGCTACCTTTAGCATGAGTTTAGCTGGGGTTTTTCTCCATCTAGATTGGATTTACTGCCTCATTTAGTTATGTGGAATAACAAACTGAATTACTGAATTATTGATTAGGTTGGCTCATCAAAATTGATCATTTTTGATTACAGATGACAACTAGAGAAAAACAAGTAAGTATATTTAGTTTTTGTTTTAACTTAAACTACCTGTGGCTATCACTCCAGCCAGCGTCTTCACTTGATCTCTCCTGCTTTAGCTGTCAAGTTGTCGGTCTCTCTGACAGTTTTATATGCTGTTTCTACGTAGATTATATAATTCTATGGCATTATGTCTTTTTATATCATAAAACAGAGGCTAAAAAGTCTGATTCCAATCTAAACTAAATTTTGACCAAATTTGTAGTTACTACATTTTGCCTTTGTAGGACAGAAATATAACCTTTGTTCTTGTGTAATTACATGTTGACAGCACATTGTGTGTGCATGCATTTAATGATGTGTACAGTATAGAGTTTCAGTGTTTGTGTGCTACATGAATAATGTTTTGCTTGCTTACAACTACACAAAAAATGTATCAAGACTGATCCTCACCTTCACCATTAGCTCTAGTCAGAGCCATCATGGCACAAACGAGTAGAGACACAGTCAGCATCCTCGTGGTGGAGATGATGTAGATGTTGAAGATGATGAATTGCCTTCAACAAGAAAATACAAAAGAGTATGAAATAATTACAAAGAAAGCTGATGTGAGCAGCGGAGCCATAGTGACGGTGGTGCTCCTTTTTTAGGACGAAGAAGACAAGATGATGAGAGAAAAGAGCAGAAAAAAAGAGGTTGAGAGCAAACCTGCTGGAGAAATATCTTCTCTCTTCACAGTGTCAGCCTGTTGCCTCTGCCTTCCTGTGTGGACCTGCTGAACAAGAGAAAGAACAGGTCTTATATGCTACTTACATGTTACATTTCACAAGATGATTTATTTATGCTCATTGATTTTTATTTTGGACTCTGGTTATAGACTTTGGTTATCAGTTTGAATCCTGTCAACAAATCAAAGGGCACCACAATGCAAACTGTGGATTCAAAGTAAATATTTTAGAATTTCTGTAAGCTTTCACCTGAGCATCAACCATAGAGGCAATTTACAGGCAGGGGTGTCATGGTTTTGGGGTACTAGAATGAAAAGCCGTGGATGTGTGGAGGGGCCCATAGAGAATGCCTCTGTACAGGGTCCAGAATTTTGTGCTACAGGGCTGTTTACAGGGACCATAATATGTGATTGAAACACATTATATCTGAAATCATCATAATGCATATTAGTAGACAGTTAAATAAAAAGGAATATATATTTTGCCTATTTGCAACCTTTAAAAAAATGACACAATACATGCTTTGTTTTTCAACAGAGGCTCAGTTTTAAAGTTGGTGTCCATAATGTTTAATAAATAGATCATGAATGTATCTATCAGTGTGTGTGAGTGAGTATTGGTGAGCGCATAATCTTCCATATTCACTGTTGGAGTATTTATCTCACTAGGTCATATCTGTTCTTGTTGAGAATGATATCACCAGTTCACTAGCAAAGCTTTTTATATTACACGTTATGATAACAGCATAAGCTGAGTAGGATTGCACCTGGCAGGCTGGAGCATTTTTCAAGGCTTGCAGTGCTGGATTCAAATAAACACAAGCATTGTGCACAGGCTTCCAAAACAGCTGCACCATCTTTGCTGTGATTTGAACATCATTTCAGACACTTCTCACCACCACATAGGAAAACGCTGTGCAACATTATATCAATTTCAGCTTTAAGTCTAGCTTAAATGTAAACAAGACCAAGAGTCTTCAGCCATTCTAGCAGCTCTGTAAGGCTGTAGCCTACTTAGTCCTGAGCATACTAACATGCTCATAGTAACATGCTAACATGCTGAGTTTAAGGTATAATGTTTACCATGTTCACCATTTCAGTTCAGCTAACATTAGCTAATTTGCGCTTAACACAAAGTAGAGCTGAGGCTGAGGGGGATATCATTCGTTTTGCAGGTATTTAGTCATAAATCAAAGTATCAAACAAGTTGAAATTTTGATGTGATCATGGCGCAAGATTAAAAGGGCTCCCCAAAGTTATTAATATTCATCCTGAGGGGGACATAAATGTACCAAATTTCATGGCAATCCATCCAAATCTGAAGGTGGCACCACAAAAACCTTAAATGTCGTGGAAACACAGAGAATGAGGGAAAGGGCCAGTTTATGAGTAGTAAGAAGTGTAACTGAAGGTCCAAACACCAACAGTAATTGGATTACTGAGATGAAGTGGGTGATAGGAGGAGAGGTAAGAAGCTGAACCAGAGTGAATGGTGCAGATGAACCCGTTAATTTGACAAGTCTGGCTTTCTTCTTCTGCAGCATTAAAATGAAATAATTAAAGCAAAATGGAATTTCATTTGCTGTTTGGGTGCTCATGATATAAAATCAAAATGTGACATTGTTACCTTATCTGAACTTCCACAGACGTTCACTGGCACTGAATGCAATGACACTGAGTTTTATGATTTAATGAAAACCCCAATCGCTTTGCCAATTTGAGAGAGATGGTTGTCCTCTCGTTCAGAAAGTATCGATTGTATCCTTGTTGATGTAACTTCATCGCTGCATGTTTTCTGCAAGTGGGTGTAAGAACAAATACAGGCAAAAGGACAGATAAGTGTTTGTCATGTTTCAATCTGACTCAAGGTTGACCATGACAGTAAATCCATGCCTTGTTCATGTTGCTGCAATTAAAAAAGCAGTTTCTGCATGATATTTATTAACCATAAAAGCTTTGATTGAGAAATTAACACAGGGTTTCTTCTGTTTTTAGCAAGTGATGAATATGATGGACCATTTATTTAACATGAAGTAAAATGAATATTTGCCAAAATGAAATTTTTCCCCATGCTCACGGCGTGACTGGCAAAAATACAAAAGTCCACAGTACAGGCAAGGTCCAAAGAAACAAAGAATCAGTCCAACAGAACTTACAGGTAACCAAATGCCGGGATGCGTGACACGGGAACAAAGCACAACTAAAATGCACATGACAAGGGCAATGACCCGACAATGAACAAAGGAAAAACCTGGAGTGCAAATGGTGCAGTATATGTATAAATAAATAGTCCGGTAGTGCAAATGAACATGTGGTACATGTAGCAAAAACAATATAGCAGCAGCAACAACAATATAGCAGCATTTAAAGTTAAGGTATATGAGGGGACAGTAGAATCAGTGGAATCAGCGGGGGGCAGAGTTCAGTAGGAAGATAGCTCTGGGAAAAAAGTCTGCTGGTCCTTGTCCAGAGGCACCTGAGGCGCCTGCCGGAAGACAGGGGAGAAAACATTCTCTGTGCGGGGTGTGAGGAGTCCTTAAGAATGCTGCGGGCTCGACGCAGACAGCGTTTCCTCTGGATATCTTCAATGGCTGGAAGTGGAGTCCCTGTGATGCGCTGGGCAGTTTTCACCACCCGCTCCAGTGCCTTGCGCTCTGCAGCAGAGCAGTTCCCATACCAGACTGTGACACAGTTGGTTAGGATGCTCGCTACTGTGCAGCGATAGAAGTTCACCAGGATAGCTGAGGACAGTTGGTTCTTCTTCAGTGTCCTCAGGAAGAAGAGGTGCTGGTGAGCCTTCTTTACCAGACAGGAGGTGTTGGTGGTCCAGGACAGGTTCTCCGAAATATGCAGCTGCACCATCTTTGCTGTGATTTGAACATCATTTCAGACACTTCTCACCACCACACAGGAAAACACTGTGCAAAATTACATTGTTACCTTATCTGAACTTCCACAGAAGTTCTCGGGCACTGAGAGCAATGACACTGAGTTTTAGTGTGGCTCTGTCAATGTCGGTGTTCTGTTGGTTGTTCCACCACTTTGGTCCAGATGGAAATATCTCAACAACTACTAGATGGATTACCATGAAATTCTAGATTAGATTAGATTAGATTCAACTTTATTGTCACTACACATGTACAAGTACAAGACAACGAAATGCAATTTAGGTCTAACCAGAAGTGCAATAAGCAAGTGCAGGATATAAAGTATATGCATAAATGCAGGATAGAGCAATAATATAAAAATATTTTACAAGTGGTACTATGGACATTATATACAGATGGCATTACTATAAACAGAAGTTTACTGATGGATATGTACAATAATGAATTGGACTGGGCAGAACAGTAGTGCAATGAATATTAAGTAGTGCAAATTATGGACAGAAATATGTGTTAACAGTGCAGTAAATGTGTTATTGCAGTATTCAGCACATAGTACTGGAGTGCAAATGGTGCAGTATATGTATAAATAAATAGTCCGGTAGTGCAAATGAACATGTGGTACATGTAGCAAAAACAATCTAGCAGCAGCAACAACACCATATTTATGCAAACAACAATTTCCAAATGTTAATGCCCAGGTTTCCAAGTTTGGTGATTAACTTGTAAGGGATGACAGTGTTGAATGCAGAGCTGAAGTCAACAAACAGCATTCGTGCATAAGTGTTCTTATTGTCCAAGTGTGTGAGTACAGTGCCATGGAGACTGCATCCTCTGTGCTCCTATTACCGCAGTAATAGGAGCACAGATGGAAATATCTCAACAACTACTGGATGGATTACCATGAAATTCTGTACAGATATCCATGAATCCTAATGACTTTGGGGATCCCCTGATTTTTCCTCTAGTGCCACCAACAGGTGACAGTTTTCACTTATCAAGTGAACCATTTCAATATCCACTAGATGGATTTTTTGAAACACATCACATCAACGAAACAAAGACCCACAAAACCAAAACCAACCAATCAATCTAAAACTAAACAAAACAAAACCTACAACAACACACATTTACCCACATATAAAACAAACAAGCTCAACCTCATTATCTTCATATCTGATCAACTTAAATTAAATACATGAAATATAAATAAATAAATAAACAAATGTCATATATAACTCTTGGAATGCAGTTCATCTCTATTGTGTACACCCATCTTTTATCCTTCACCACTTAAACAATACCATCAGGGCCTTTAGATTCTGACCACCTTATTATCATGTCCAAGGTCAATTTTTTTAAATTGTCCAATACAAATTTTGTTTATAACAAAATACTTGCAAAACTAGTGACCCTCCCATCAGCGTTAGCTGTACTTAATGTTAGTGCTTATTAGCATATGTTTGCATGCTAACATATTAAGCTAAGATGGTGAACAAGGTA
Source organism: Siniperca chuatsi (assembly GCF_020085105.1). Classification (NCBI taxonomy): domain Eukaryota; kingdom Metazoa; phylum Chordata; class Actinopteri; order Centrarchiformes; family Sinipercidae; genus Siniperca; species Siniperca chuatsi. The sequence continues at coordinate 16,056,260 of NC_058044.1, forward strand.
AACATTATACCTGCTAAACATCAGCATGTTAGCATTGGCAATGTGAGCATGTTAACATGCTGATGCTAGCATTTAGTTGCAGGACTAAGAAGTATTTTAGGTGCATGCATTTATACTAAATTCGTACTTGCAGCAGTTGTACAACTATGAATTGCTGAAGCTAGTAGCTGTTATGCTAAAACAAACAGGTAAAGTATTTCAGTTGAAAGTTTTGTGGTAGTTGAGCAGTTGAGAGTTGAAATGGCAGCAACAGAAATAGTAGCAGTAATACATACAGCATCAGCTTGAAAAGGACGGGAGCTCAGACAAACCAGGTCTTTTCATGTTTTTGCTCTGATAAATGGGGAAATTCTTTAATCATCACTATTGTCTTTTTTCAGAAGCTAGTCATTTATCCTGTTGTAGGCCATTAAATTGTTTCACCGACTTTGAATGTCTTAAAACAAATTGTAAAATTCTGTACATTTTTAGAGTTTTAATTTGTATTTAAGCCAGACAGAAAGCTGAAATTTATATCACTCTGCACACTGTTGTCCTCTCAATAGGAACTGCCACCAGGAACCACCAGATATAATCAGCCATTACCTAACTAATACCATAATACCCACATTTTGAAAAGTTTAAAATGAAAATTTATTGGCTTTAATTACACAATATAGTAGCTGTTTCTGCTCGAGTGATAGACTACCAGGAAGTCACTCTTATAAAATATTTACTTTTGAAACAACAGTGTGCAATCTGGTGCCCTTTGATTTGTGTACAAGTATTCAAAATGACGATGCTGTTCTGGCCTTGTTCAGCAGGTCCACACATGACGGCAGAGGCAACAGGCTGACACTGTGAAGAAAGAAGAGAAGATATTTCTCCTGCAGGTTTGCACAATATCTTGTATTTTCTGCTCTTTTCTCTCATCATCTTGTCTTCTTTGTCCTAAAACTGGAGCACCACTGTCACTATGGCTATAAGCTTTCTTTGTGATTATTTGTGGCTCTTGTGTTTGTTTTTCTTATAAGACACGCAATCATCTGCATCATCTCCACCACAAGGATGCTGGCTGTGTCTTTACTTGTTTGTGCCACAATGGCTCTGACTAGAGCTAATGGTGACGGTGAGTATCAGTCTTGATACTTTGTGTGTGTAGTTGTAGGCAAGCAAAACCTTTCTTTCCAGCAAAATCTTCATTAATATAATAACTTCCAACAATAAAGAAGCAAATGTGTTCACATCCAGTATTAGGAAAATATCAAAAGCAAGTAAGTTATGGTCCAACAGTAAAATTAGGTTTTTCCTACATATCAGACATTTGAAAGATAATAAAATGCCATATATTGTATAAAAGGACCCTAAATGTTTTCAAAGAGCGATTGTTTACCTTTGATAATGTAAGTAATCTTTCCCACAGTTCTTTAATCCAATTAATTAACTTTTGTTTACTGGTCTTCTTCCAAGAGAATTCCTATGTGTATGGTGTTTATGAAGAACTTAGGGTTAATTGTGAGGGTACTGTACACATGCAGGTGTATGAATGCGCCCGCCTACTTGCAAAGATATACTATCAATACATTTCAGTTCATACAGAGAATATTTAGCTTGGGACATCAAAGAAATAGAGAGATCATCATCGCTGAGGTCGCTGCTGCAGGTGGTGTTGGTGGTGTGTGTAGGCATTAATTAATTGATAAAATGTGACAAATTGATATTTGTTTTAATTTGCTTCTGTATTTATTTACTTTCCCATTTAATTTTCCATTTAATTTATTAATGTATTCATTTTTACATTTATTTATGTATTTTTTCCCTTTGCAAATAAATCCCCCAATTTATTTATTTTTCTCCATTTAATTTATTAAATTATTATTGCCTAATGGTTGGTCGACATCAGAGTGCATAGATCGACTATACTATAAATGTATTAAATTGTAGATTTAGACAGACACCAGCTAAAGAGAGGTGCATTTAGTCCCTTTGGACTGTAAATAAACAAAATAAAACAGATTTTATTTTATTTTTTCAAATAGTTCAAATGGACAAGAAAGGTTTGTATTGTCCCCTGAAGATCCCATTTTTAGGTCTGGAGTAGTTTCTATGGCTAAGCAGTTATGTAGGTTACACCTTCATGATGCCCAATCTTTTCTTTTTGCCCTCAGAAAACTTGTCTGCCAACATATCTTGTCCCACTAACTGGACTCAGCATGATGATCGCTGTTTCCACTTTGTTGACACTACATGGACTTGGGCTCGGGCTCAGGTAATCAGGATGATTTGGATTCAGAATGATTTGCACACTTTAATTAATTTACACTTTAGTTAATTAGCATCTTCCTCTGAGTCTGTCTTTTTAACCCACTGTAGAAACACTGTCAGTCCAAGGGTGGAAACCTTGCATCAGTGCACAGTGTTGCAGACATTTTGGAGATACAGTGGATTATACATAACAACACTAAGAAGACTCAAGTATGGATTGGAGGCACAGACTGCCAAGAGGTAATTTATCATTACAATGTCAACATTACATTATCTGATAGTGCTGATAAAATAAAAGTACTTTATTATACATTATTTAATCACAAATTTATTTGGTACCACTTTTTAATACGTTTAATATACTGGCTTTATTAATGGTTAATAAATATTGTTTACTACTGCTTTATAGACATGTATACACTATTACAAAGAACATCTGTTGTGTTACCAGATTGTAAAAAATCCTCCTCCAGCACGATGCTTGCTTTGTCTTTTTAGCTAGCTCCTTAATTCATCAGGAAGACCCCTCCAATGTACTGTTCACTGTTCGACCTTCTAGGAAAGGGCTGCACGGCACCCAAAATCAATTTTTTAACAACAAAAATTTACATCGCAGACTTGATAGATTGACATTAAAACCCTTTATTAAAGATTTATGTAAGGGATAATATCCGAAAATCTGTACATTCCATGATTATAATGGGTGATGTGGGGGCTTTAGATGTTCTGTCCAGATTGAAATAGTAAGGTGGATTGCCATAATGTTTTGTACAAACAATCATGGTGCCCAGAGGATATTTCCTAATGACTTTGATGATCCCCTGACTTTTCATCTAGCGCCACCAGCAGGTCAAAGTTTTCACTTATCGTGTTAAGTCTCTCAACATCTGCCCGATGGATTGGCACAAAATTCTGTATAGACTTTCATGGTTCCCAGATAATGTATCCTAATGACTTTGGTGATCCCAAGATGTTTCCTCTAGCGCCACCATGAGGTAGACATTTGTGGCTCATGGTGAAGATCCCTTAACCTAGACATCATGAGGTCAAAATTTTAATTGCCAAATACTTTGATTTATGAGTAAATACTTGCAAAATTGCATTACCGTCAGCCTCAGCTGTAACTTGTGTTTAGTGCTAATTAGCAAATGTTGGCATGCTAACATGCTAAACTGAAATGGTGAACATGGTAAACATGATATCTGCTTAATATCATCATGTTAGCATTATCATTGTGCGCATGTTAGCATGCTGACATTAGCATTTAGCTCAAAGCACCGGTGCCTATGCACAGCCTCACAGAGCTGCTAGCATGGCTGTAGACTGTTAGTTATGGGTTTGAACTTTAGTTACAAATGTTGAAAGCTGAACCTAAATGGATTTGAATGGATTGCAGAAACATGTACATATCGTCATGCACTGTCATTGTCAATATAAATCCTGCATGCTGTATCTAGACATGTATACATGCTGTACATAATCATCCACTCCATGTATATCCTTTCAATATTTATTTCTTTGCACTATTTGTATTGTTTAAAACTTACAAAAACAATTGACTTGTATATAGACATTTTATTTTTGTTGTTGGTCATTGGTGCTTTTTATATATATTTATATATACACACCTATTTTTCACATACTTGCGTACATAATAGTACTGTCTGTTCCTTTACCTTTATTTGTTGAGCTTTGTTGTCAAATTTGGTTTTATTTGTTTTTTCTTGATAGGCTGATTGTCTGCCATGTGCTTATATAAGTTATTGATTGTTGATTCATATGTACTTACCTGATTCTACCTGTAATTTATGATTCTATTCCATTCTATTCGGTAGGAAAATGCTTGGTTATGGGCTGATGGTACACATTTCAAGTTCACTTACTGGTGTCCAGGAAAACCGGACAATCCCCTAAAACATTGCTGTCTACAGATTTCTTCCAGAGGTAAATCATAATACAATATATAACTTAAGAGTGTGAGGATAAATGACAAAAGGCAAGTGTTGAAAAATGTATCCATCAGTTTTTGTAACTTTTATAAGTTATAAATTGCATATTTGTTAGTTAAAATCACAAGTGATGAATGATAAAATGAAATAAACAATACACATGGCTCTCTCTGAATCATACCGTGTTGGAATTTATCAAATCACTTGACAGGAATACATTTTATATTTCTCATTTTAATCACTTCTGTTCTTTAGTTTATACATAGCTTACATCTCTGTAGAGTGAAACGTGTAGGCGTTTTTTTGTGTTTGATAGTCCCTGTGATAAAATGTTGGTGCATTGAACTATACAATCGATAGTCTACATTACACGTTCTGGTACCTAATTTAACAAACTCAGTAGCAGAGAATGGACAGCATGTAGAGTGATAAATTAACAATTTGTACTCTTTCATGACATTGTGTACTGTTAGCCTCCTTGGACTACACTGATTACCTTTTTTGAAAAAATTAAATAAGCAATGTGGGACTTCAGTGGACAGGAAGATCTCCTGTTGTGATGACTGGCCAGAAAGTTCTGCCTATAACGGCATGTGATATTGTTATACAGAACAAGCCTGTGTCTTATCTGTTTCTGTCTGTGTGTAGTGATGTGAGTGCAGCCTCATTAGACAGTTTCAGGTTTTTGGTTGGTGTAGCGCTGACTGACTTTTCTGTTTTTGGTGTTTACAGATGGCACATGTTGGGAAGACTCATTGTGTTACCAGCTCCTGCCATCAATCTGTGCCAAAACCCTCCAGTGACACCTGAACTGACACAGAGGCATGCACTACCATCAAACAAACACTTGGTGGATGTGCGATTGTGTGTATTTTTGTGTACTCATCTGTGTTTGTGTCAACAGTCTCATGAAGTCTCTGTGTCTCATAGTATTATAGAGAGATAGCAAAGCATAGCTTTGCTATCTCTCTATAATACTATAGAGAAACAAGTGCTATAGAGAAACAAGTGGCTTTAATAAGAGGAGATTGAATGATCATTAATGATTACACCTTATTCTGGTGAGTGGATATATTAAATTCAAAGGCTGAATCATTGAAACAAACTGGTCTGTGAGTCTGTCAGAAGTTTACTGTTTTTATACATATAGCTTCTTTGCATCTTGACAGCATCTCAAAGCGCACCCACATATTTGGTTTTACATACTTCGGAGGGCAATGTATGTAACTTTTACATAAAAAAGATACAGCATTTATCCTTCATCATTCAAATGCCCTAGAAAACTTCCTGTTTGTAGGGGTCCAAAAAATGTCAGACATTTTCTTTTGCTTATATATACAGATGGGTGACAAATTAAAGGAAAAACCAACATGAAGTGTCTTAGTATGGAGTCAGGCCACCACGAGCCTCCAGAACAGCTTCAATGCTCCTCGCCAAGTCTGTGGAACTCTGTTGGAGGGATGAACGCCATTCCTCCACAAGATATTCCCTCATTTATACATACACAACCTTTATTTAATCAGGTAATCTCATTGAGATTAAGATCTATTTTGCAAGAGAGACCTGAGTATAGCAGATAGAAAGATAAACAAACATACAGTATGTCTTACACATTAGTCCAAAATCTTACACAGGTGTTCAACTGGGTTGCGATCTGGTGACTGTAAAGGCCGTTGCATTTTATTCACGTCATTTTCATACTCACTAAACCATTCAGTAAATCCTGGTGCACGGAAGCATCTGCATTTGATATGTTTCTCCACTCTTTTATTCAGGGTTTTCCTTGAATTTTTCCCCCGTCTGTATATTAAATATACACATTATATTGTCACCATCTGGATAAACAGATAATGATTTAATGGACATATATCAGAGGCCATTTCACATGCACTTGAGACAAATAAATCTTCTGCTGTGGAGATACAGAACTTTATCAAATCACTAATGGTCAATTACAGCCATATGTCTTCTTCATCTGCCTACTTACTTTCCCCTTGCTCTTGATTCTCTTCTTCTCCTTTTTTCTGTTTCTCTAAATTACATGCTCATATTTTGGTTGATGTCTTTGTTGTTCCCTTTCTTGTTGTGTAAATTGGTTTTGTATTAAAAAAAAACAACACAAAACGCACGCTGAGTGAGGGACGCACATAGCTTCCGGTCGTGCGTCATCTCCAGGCGACAACAGACTCCTACTTCGCGCCAAGCAGTTGAAAGATTTCGTTACTTTTCTGACAACTAACCTGCCCTTAAACTGCGAGGAAACCTGTTCATAATGGTACGTTACAACAACTATTTATTCGCTCTGACTGCAAGTTGTCTATATACACAAAGTGTTTGAATACGAAGGTAATCCTGTTGTTAAATCTGCTGGCTGCTGCTGAAACGCCAGTCAAGTACGCAGTGTTGCGTTAGCTACAGCTAAAGAAGAGGAACTTGGCCAACCTATTAGTTCAAATCAGCACATTATGATCATCTTCTGCTCTCTTATCGTGTTACATTTGACATTTGCAGTTTTCTTAACAACGTTTAAATGATGCACATTTTTTCTGAAAAATCAATGTCAGAAAGTGAAATCTTCAAACTGTAAAAGCATCAGTTTGCATTCATTATGTGGTTAACAGTGCAGCGTTGTAATCTGTGTGCTCAGTCTACAAACAGTCTCTTGCCCGCGATGTTGTACTTAGGTTAACATACATGTTGTCTGTGTGCACGCAGGACATCAGGCGGTTCTTTGCACCGACTTCAGCCAAGCCTGCGGTGCAGAAACCAGCACCAAATGGAAACGTCAAAACAGAGGAGAAGAAGAAGACGAAGAAGAAGAATCCTCTCTCTCCTGACGAGGAAGTGAAAAAGAAAGAGACCGCCAAGGCAAAGACAATGTTATCTTCTGCCCTCCTTGTAATGATTCCTCTGTTTCATCATCTTATTTGTCACATTGTATTTGTATGCTTCAGGTCAAAAGCTCCAAACCAGAGGAGAAACGCAAAGATAGTGAGAAGAAACGAAAGAAGCATGCAGTCATAGAATCAGGTATTTGTTGATTAGCCCCAGTTTGTGCCTCTCATGTGTTATCATTACATTCGAGTCACACAGCTAAGCGTCTGTTTTCTCAGAAAAAGGTTTTCAGGCTATCTTGAAAATATGCAGTGGGTTGTTTTATAATGGTCACTGTTGTATTTCTACAACTAGAAATACCTGATAACCTGATCAGAATACTGTTGTATTATTCAGGTATTTCTATGCTGATCATCAGATTGAGTTGCCATTTTGTTTCACTTCATTCACCCAGTGAATTCTGAACAAATCAGTTCATATGTGGGGCAGGGAGTCAGATGCCTCAGAGGTTTCCATTCTGTCCATCTGGATAAAAATAATAGTTTTTGATCAAAATAAAAAGGAAATAACATATCTCCTTGCCACAATAAAAATGTAAATACTTTACTGTGTATGAAAATATTGAATCATTGAAATCAACACAAATCTAACCCGTAGTCAAAGTTTAAAACGTTGTACAAACTGAGCATGGAGATATGTAATTTCCAGCTTTGTTTGGATTAGGAAATCGAGTTGCAACTTGGGAAACAAGTTAGAAATCTTTTTTTATTGTGCAGTGGATGGAATATTCTTTTATCCAGATGGTCAGAAGAGTCTTTGAGGATTCTGGAAATACCTTCAGAGTAGCTGCAAGTATTGTTAAACAACCTTCTGGGTTTTTCAAAGATTTCCATGGATTTACTTTTCAGAAAAATAGATGCTTAGAGGCACAAACTGGGGAGTTTTTGATCAGCTGTGATCAACAGCGTGACATGTTGCTCTTCATCCTCCCTGCGTCTTTTCTTCATGGCGCATCTTGTTTTTCTGTCTGTCCAGACTTGGAGGATGAGGAACAAGTGAGGGAGTCAAAGAAATCCCCCAGAGAGAAACAGAAGACAAGCAAGACGGAGCCACCTCCCAAAAAAGATCCTGTGCATTATGTCTCTGAAACAGGTGATGGGATTATGGTTTATCATCATATTGCAGACATACATGCTTGGGCTGGGCAACATCACCTGAAACCCATGTTGTGATTAATTGTCACATTTGCCTTAATGATCATAAAGGAAAAGACATCTTTTTTTAATCCACCTGTGCTCAGGTTTTGCCTGTCCTCTCAATGGCTACCCAAATAATTCTTTGTCAAGTCGAGTTCATCAGTTAATTTATAGAGCACATATGAAAAATAATGAATGCTGACCACTTTACAGAGACATTTTATAGGTAGAAAATAAAAATAAATAGGTTAGGCAGTGCAACAGGCAAAATAAAATCATGTAGTCATGTTATAAACTGGGGGGACTCAATCACATTTGGAAGAAGATGGGTGCAGCTTTATGATGAGGAGTGACGTTTTGTTAATTCAGGGAAAATGTATTTTGAAAAGATTTGTCCCACCCTTTTTTTTTTCTTTTTTTTCCCGCTGTAGACTCAGACAGCGACAACTTTCAGTCCTTAAAGGTGGCCTCAAAAACCAAGCAGAATGGCACAGCCAAGCCGACAAAGTCAGATGCAACGAGTGCTCGTCCAGAAGCCAAAGAGGGGGTGACGTCTCCCTCCTCCACACAGAGGAAAACTGCGGTGAAGTCTCCTCCTGTGCCCATCACCCCTAAGTCAGCCCTGCCTCCTCAGCCCAAGAAAACCCCCACATCAGTACTCGACTACTTCGGCAATTCGACTATTCAGCGCTCAGATAAGAAGCTTGTAGCCAGCACCAAACGAAAGGCTGTGAGTGTTGATGAATTATTCCCTCTTTTCACTTCTTCTCTTCAAACCGTATCGCCCACTAAAATCTTTTTTTAGCCTTACAGTGTCAGATCCTTTCACAACAAACTGATTTTGTAAATACTCATCTTCTCCTTAGCCGACTCAGGACACAGATGATCTGATTAGTGATGAGCAAATCGCCAGAGAGCTGCATATGGAAGAGGAAATGGAGGTAGGCTGATTGACACAACAGCTGCTCGTTCTTTAGTCTAGTAGTTAGAGCTGAAACAAGTAGTCGATTTTTACATTTTTCATGTAAAAATGCCCCAAAATAGTGAGAATTTGATGCTTTTCTTTTTCATATATGATTGTAAACTGAATATCTGAAGTTGGTCCTCAAAACAAAACAATTCATTGATTAATATGACAAAATAATCTGCAGATTCATTGATAATGAAAACAAGTGTTAGGAATGGCTTACGCAGTGTGCCTGCCTGTAGGAGTATGAGGGCTGGTGCAGTCATAAAAAGCCTGCAAAAGTTAAAAACTTTAACTTTAAGTTTGCCTCCCTTAGCCTGGAAATGTTTTTGAAAGTTTACAAGTTATTATGAATCTTTTGGAGAATGACTGAAATTTTGAATAATGATATAATGTTTGCTTTAAAACTTGAATGTAAAAATACCAGGAGTAATACAGAAAATGTGACAAAATTGGCTCTTACGTTAAAACCTCTTAGTACTGATGCTATTCATAGTTGAGCTCGCCCTTTGCTTTTCTATTCTTATTCTTATGCTGTTGCTTCCTCCCCCTGACTTTACTCAGCTGGAAAAGCAGGTCCATGAGGACGAGGAATTTGCCAGAACACTGGCCATGCTAGACGACGAGCCTCAAGCGAAGAAGGTGATTTTAAAAAAAAAAACAAAAAAAAAAACAAAACACAAAGGCATATTCCCTTTTGATGTTAGTGGTTGTAAATATAATTTTGTGTGTCTTCATCCAGGCTCGTAAAGGCTCTGATGAAAAACCAACCCCTACTGCATTTTCCAGAAAGAGCAGTAGAGACTCTGCTGCTGACAGCCCGTCAAAGACCAGTCGAAGGGGCAGCATGTCGGAGGATGTGATTAGTCCGTCTCCTAAAAAGAACCCTGCCGCCATCAAAGCCAGCTCCAAACTGGCCATGATGAAGAAAAAGAATGAAGAGAGAGACGAAGGGCCAAAGAGCAAAACACCAATTTCGCCCACAAAAATGAAAATCTCAGACAAGAAGTTCACACCCAAAACAGGAACCACACCCACCACAGTTAAAACTTCTCCCAAGAAACCAGAGGTGAGCCAGGTAGATGCCTAATCTGTCAGTAAAATGTCTTGTATCAATGTCATGATGGACATTATCAATGAATCAATCAATCAATCAATCTTGTCCCCAAAGGAGCAGTGAAAGAGGAACTCCTGATAAAAGACATAGCAGATGAACACATCATATAAATATTAAGTAAAAATGAATGAAAAACATGAGTACTGTACACAAGTTAAAACAATTTTAACAATCTGATCAGAGCACAAGTACGAGTCCTGATGACGCAGAGAAGAAAAAGGTCAACTCTTCAGCTTACAGGAACTACCTCAACAGAGATGGACCACGAGCTCTGGGCTCCAAGGAAATCCCACAGGTAACGCACTCATCAGCCTTCAGACCATCTTTCCTTGAGCAAGGCACAGTTCAGTAACTGATGTTTTATGTGTGTGTGTGTGTGTGTGTGTATTTTCCAGGGTGCAGAGAACTGTTTGGAGGGCTGCGTGTTTGTGCTGACAGGCGTCCTGGAGTCCATGGAGAGGGATGATGCCAAATCCCTCATCGAGCGCTACGGAGGCAAGGTGACTGGAAATGTAAGCAAGAAGACCACCTACCTGGTGCAGGGCAGAGACAGCGGAGTCTCGAAGTTCGAGAAGGTGAACGACCTGATTCAGACTAACAAATTCAGACCTAGAGAAAGCATCTCCTGAAGAAAAAGCATGTGATTGCTGAGAGCACTGATTTTTGCATGATTTTTTAAATCATATGAAAACTAATTAACTTCGATGTATTGGCTGCGTTTCAGATGCAATGGCAGTGAATGGGAGCTGAAAAATACTTTTTTACATTACGTATATAACTGATAAATTGTACATGCCATCATAATGAGCTTATTCACAGTTGATCAGTGTGCACTGAGCATTTTAAAATTGCAATGGAGTTTCTACTGAATCAGGTGCTGTGTTAATGTAATGGATGTGTATGGAATTGTTTTTAGGGGGGAGATGCGTACCAAGTTTAATATTTTTCAGGAATATCTCTGAAATACAAATGTATGAAAATGTGTATAAAATACACAAAATGGGTAAAATTACACACACATTGATATATGAACATGGTATATTTCGGCACCAAAGAATAATTAAAGAAGTATTCAAGCTGCAGCAATCATACTAATTTGAGACTTAGAGTCCTCTTTCTGTATTTTCCCTTCCTGCCCTTTTTCTGTACATTTTTCCTGTATCTATCTGTCAAATAATATAGTATATTTGTACAACTGGCTTTATACTCAGGCAGAGAGTTTGGGTACCAAGATCCTGGATGAAGATGGTCTGTTGGAGCTGATTAGAACCAAACCAGGAAAGAAGTCCAAGTACGAGATCGCTGCAGAGGCTGAGGTCAGCTCTCACATTTTTACTTAAATCATGCTGTTTACAAAGAAATGCTCGTTTGGCTGGTGAATTTGTTTGAATGACAGCTCAAGTGGCAGGGGCACAGAGAGGCAACAGAAAACAAAATCGTCCTTAGCTTGTCCTTACAGCTACCAGAGCAGACAGCATTTTGTTAGTGGTGTTGAAGAATAAGGACCACACCATTCTGTATCTAAACTGACTAATGTTGACATTTTTAAGCTGTTTTTAAAGTGATAAATTTGACCAGCTACTGTAATTATAGACGCTGTCTTGCCTGCATGCAGTGCACTTTTCCCTGGTTTAATGTTTGTTCAGTAGCTCATTTAGCAAGCCAAGGTTGTGTCTTTGTTGTAGGTAAGAAGGTGACATTTATATTTGGTTCAAAGTGTTGCGGCTCTTGATTTGTTGTGTCTCAGGCTGCCTTTAATGAACATTGCACATAAGGATGAGTTTTATTTTGATGTGCTGTAATTATTCTGGGATGTTTTTGTTTTTAGAGCAAAGCCTCAAAGACCAGAACCCCCCCCAGCAAGGCATCAAAGAGCACCCCCAAAGCCCAGAAGATCTCTCCCTCCAAGGGTAATTCCAGGTCCCCTCACACCCCGAGCCCGTCAAAGACCGGCAGGACCAGAGATGGCGGCACTCCATCTAGGAGAGGGTCAGGTCACACAGCCCGGAGGGAGCTGGGCATTTCCTCCTCCATTTCTTCATCTTCAGCCCCGAGACCGTCATCCCCATCCCCGGCCGACGAGGGTGCCAGTCTGCTGTGGGTGGACAAGTACCGACCACGCTCTCTGAAGACTGTGATTGGCCAGCAGGGAGACCAGAGCTGTGCCAATAAGTTGCTACACTGGCTGCAGAACTGGCACAGGCACCACAGCGGGGGCGCTTCCAAGCCACCAGGTAGCAGACGGTTTAACTGTGTTTGCACAGAGTAATTAGAAAAACTAGAAACCAGAGCTCATTTTGTTTCAGTGAATTTTAGCTCTGAAAAATGTATTTTTGTTTGAAAAGCATGTGCTTTGTGCTGTTTTTTGCTGTGTAGCAGCAAGGTTCGGTAAGTTTGGAGGAGGGAAAGATGATGGATCAGGATACAAAGCTGCTCTGCTCTCTGGACCTCCGGGAGTGGGGAAGACCACCACAGCTGCCCTGGTCTGTGAGGTCAGTCTGAAAACACACACAGACGAATAATGTCTTAAACTTGAACATTTAGCTTTGATCTCAGTCTCCTTTTGACTCGACCTCCCCACTTTGTTTGTGTCGGCCTGCAGGAGTTGGGCTTCAGCTACGTGGAGATGAACGCCAGCTGTACTCGCAGCAAAAACAGCCTGAAGGAGGTCGTTGCAGAGTCACTGAACAACACCAGCATCGAGAACTTCTACAAAGGTGATCCTTAGAATTTTTGTTTCTGTGTTTTCGCTGTTACACATTTGAACCTACATCAACCTTTATTAATACACTCTGGAACATAAAAATTATTAGCTATGCTATTAGCTTATGTTTTTGAAATGCAGTGGTATGGACATGTTTGGCTGCTCCTGGACAGTGCTTAACTTTTGTTTTATTTTTTAAGTGAAACAAAATTAACAAACTGTAATGGAAACAAAGTTGAACATTGACTCATGTACCCTTTTTTTAATGCGATTCTGAAGAAATCCAATACCATGACAAATACCATTATATTGAGCGACCAACGACACAGCGAGTAATATAACGTTAGCAAGGTTGTGGGTTATCTTAGCTAGGTTGTGGGTTAGCAAACTGTTGCTACAGTTGCTGCTGTGAAGCTAACTGCCAGAGAGGACGAGACGGTTTCCCAGAGCCAGCACACCAGTTCCAGACAGCGATACTCACAACTCTCCTGCTACTATAGCTAACATCACAACAACAGCAAACTAGAAAGTAAGCTGAATGTCCGTGGGCAAGTCATTTAACGTTTAACGACACACACATCATGGCTGGAATAGTGTTGTGTGGCCCGGTCCGAGCCACTTGGTTTATTTCCCATTTACAGAGCCAGGGCTGTGTACAAACACCATTTTTTTTTTTTTCAGCACTGAACGGACAGCTAGCGTACCATGAGGAGATATTTGCTGAATTTGACAAAACGACATGTACTGGATTAGAATCGCATACCCCACCTTTAATCTCACTGTATTATCTGGGTAATTTACCGTGTCAACTTCTTCCTTTTACTAAGCTATCCTACTCCATTGAATGTAACTCAGTATTGCTTGTTTTTCAAGAAAAAAAAATCTTGTAAGGTTTTAATTGTGAAGCAACTACAGGAAGTCTTTTGAGTTTAATTTGATCGCATTACAGCATTGTGAAGAAAAAAACTGATGTCTGTTAGCACCTTGTCCCTGTGACGCAGTGAGATATTTTTTAAGGTAGTAAAAAAAATTATTTCTTTTTTGCCTGCCTTAGATTTAGATATCCATGCTTTAATAGTATGTGCACTCAGAACAAACTAAGGATATTTCTGAAATTAAAGCAAAAAGTGTGAGATCATATAGCTTGATTCAAAAATCATTTGGAGCTGTGATTTCTGAGACAAGAAATCACAGAAGTGTTCCTAAGTACGGACTGATATGGTACCTTAACTATAGCACATGCCACATGTTGATAAAATGTAACTGTGTGTTGAATTATTTAATTTTTTCCAAGTTTTTTCCCCCCTACAGTTTAAAGTTTACAGTTAATTTTTTCTCTCTTAGAGAATTAACATAACATACTATTTGTCCAGAAGTGAATACTATGTGGTATACGTTACTGTTGGTGTGAATTTTGTAGGCACGTCTCAGACGGTGACCAGTAAACACGTCCTGATCATGGATGAGGTTGATGGTATGGCTGGCAACGAGGACCGCGGAGGAATCCAGGTTAAAAAAACATATTTCTATGATAGTTTGACCAGATGCTCACATTTTGAAGAGGCTTCCGTGCGGACTGAAAATGACAATAGGTCGTGTTTTCTTGATACTGACCTCTGACCTTTTGCCTCATGTAGGAGATGATTGGCCTGATCAGAAATTCAAAGATTCCCATCATTTGCATGTGCAACGATCGTAACCACCAGAAGATCAGGTCTCTGGCCAATTACTGCTTCGATTTGCGCTTCCAGAGGCCGCGACTGGAACAGATCAAGGTACACACACACACACACACACACACACACACATCCTGTCCCACATCTGTTTTCTAGCATTTGGGTTAAAATAAAATGCCAAAAACATCAGGAGACAAGACTGAATGACTCAAAACTAGTATGTGTAATTGTCAGGCTGTGAGAATTTGGATAGTGGCTGAAAAAAAGCTAGCAATATTATAAATCATAATGTTGATGGAATGTGAGGACACAAATGCAAACCATATATAACTGCTGTCTGTCAGTTACCTACTTTTAATTGAAATATTTTAAAGTAAGCTCCTAAATGGAAGTATTTACTTTTCCTGCTCCTTCACCTCTGTTTTCTTTTTCCTTCTTATTTTTCAGGGAGCCATGATGTCCATCGCTTTCAAGGAGGGAATCAAGATCCCAGCCCCAGCTCTTAATGAAATGATCCTAGCCTCCAATCAGGATGTCCGACAGGTAAAGAAGACAAAGCATCATAAAAGTCAATCCATACCAAGGTTATGGTAGGTCTTCACTTGCCACCCTCGGTTTCCCATCTCACCATGGTGGCTGTTTTTTTCTCCAGGTGATCCACAACCTGAGCATGTGGTCGGCCAAAGACAAGGTGATGACGTATGACCAGTGCAAGTCTGATGCAGCCAGAGCCCGCAAGGACATGAAAATGGGGCCGTTTGATGTTTGTCGGAAGGTGTTTGCCTCAGGAGAGGAGACTTCCCACATGAGCCTCATTGACAAGTCTGACCTCTTCTTCCACGACTACTCGCTAGCGCCGCTCTTTGTCCAAGAGAACTACCTGCATGTTCGTCCAAAGGCCGCCGGGTGAGAAAGGCTAGCTGTTTCCACCTGTTTCCAGTCACTATGCTAAGCTAAGCTAATTGTTTACTGTTTCTGTATTTTCTTGTCTGTCTCTCTTCTCACAGTGGTGATCTGAAGTCCCACCTGGTGTTGCTCAGCAAGACGGCTGACTCCATCTCTGACGGGGACTTGGTGGACAGACGGATCCGCTCTGGGCAGAACTGGTCACTGCTGCCCACCCAGGTAACGCACACAAACCTAAGAAGTGAATTTTTTTTCTACACTGATTTATAGTTTAGTGTTGGATATCACCCATTGATAGCAACACTAGATAGATGTGTCGTACATTAAATGCCTTAGATGTGGGCTCTTTTTCACTGTATAACACATTTTTTAAAGACAAGGTTATCTTAATATTTTCTGTTAACCATTCTAGTTACTGCCTGTGTTTTCCCTCTGTAACATTTCTTTAATTTATGTGAGGCTGATCTGTGAAGCATTTACTTGTTTGAAATTGCCGTTTGTTAATCTTTTGTAAAAAGAAACACACACTCATGCCTTTATTAAGCTTATTCTTGCATTAATCTACTACATTTAAATGTAGGTTAAATTTACACACGCTCATGTGTTAGGGCACCAAAGATTCTTTCATAATTGTGGGGGTCTGTGTGCGCTCGTAGGCCATCTATGCCAGCGTGTTACCAGGCGAGCTCATGAGAGGCTACATGAGTCAGTTCCCCACCTTTCCCAGCTGGCTCGGCAAGAACTCCTCCACCAGTAAACATTCCCGCATCATCCAGGAGCTGGCCTCACACATGGGTTTAAAGTGAGCAGGCCTTGATCACTGTCTTTTAAACATTTACACAAAATCAGACTTGAGAATTTGAGTGTTTTACTTGTTTGGTTCCTGCAGGACGTTGAGCAGCAGGCAGGCGGTTAACCTAGACTACCTACACTACCTGCGGCAGGCGCTGCTGAGCCCACTTCAGAGGCACGGAGCGGAGGGCGCTGGCGAGGCAGTGCAGCTGCTGGACAACTACCAGCTCATCAAGGAGGACGTGGACAGCATCATGGAGATCAGCATCTGGGGTGGACAACCCGACCCCTACTCCAAACTGGACTCTAAGGTCAGCGGGAGGGGTATGGTTTGGATTGGAAACTGGTTGAAAGTTATATATAAGGAATTAAACACAGTTAGTTCAGGCCATTGTGATTGGCTGACAGCATCTTTGAGTATCGCTCGCTCTATTTACCCACTTTTACTGATAAATGTTCAACCCAATGCTCAATACACACCTTAACCAGTATCAGTGGTTCTCTACTGGGTAAAACTTAAAGCCCCTGTGTGTGTTTGAAAGATTCTGACTTGGCAACTCCCAGTGATAGTATCAAAAACATAGCAATGTACGCCAATATTACAATACTTGACCCATGAAAATGATCTATTTCAACCTGCAATTATCCTTATTTTTTTGGCCACTCAGGAGCAGCAGAAATAAGCTGTGAACACAACACCGACATATAAGTTGATATGGTGAACATTAGTTGGTAAACACTTGTTTAGATACACATCAATCAGATATGGAGCAACATTGTTGTTCATTTGGAGTTGTGTTTCTGGCCACCTGATGAAGGTTAGCCCGATATTCGCTTTCTTTTAGCTCTGTTTTTGTTCTCCAGCAACTCCTGAGGGAAATATCTGGCTTTTTAGCTGCTAAATGCTCCACTGTGTTCACCAGCTAGTTGCTAACTGTGTCTGTCTGCTGTTTTGGTGCTGCACAGGAAGTGTACACTGGCTTTTTAGAGCTTTTTTGCTGAAAACAGCTGCCTACTGCTGATGAGAGCGGTGACAGTGAACCAAAAAAGTAAAGTTGTGGTCCGGAAAACCGTGATCTGAAAGATGCTAAAACGCTCCATAGAGCTGCAGAGTTGGGTGATAATTCTGTGGTTCATTCCCGTGAGCCCCTTTCACATTACATGTAGTCATTTGAACACTTCTTAATGTAAAAATATAATGTAATATAGCAGCTTTAACATTTTGTTGTGTGACATAAATTGTTATCAGCTTTGTTTGTTTCAACAGCAAATCATAGATGATGAAATTGTCACATAATAGCAATAAAACATTTGAGGTCATGCTCACAGTATGGCATTTCCTTGCCCTTGTGGTGCAGCTTGACCCACATGTCTGGATAATAATGTTCTCAATCATCAGCATTCATCAGATCCTACGGCTTCTAACAGTACTTCACAACATAAAATACGCTGATTTTGTCCTTCTATGGTTGATCCTTTATATGTCAAACACACAGTGAATTTTGACTCCTCTGCTGTCTGTCTCCTCCTAGGTGAAGGCAGCATTCACACGGGCCTACAACAAAGAAGTTCACCTGACGCCGTACTCCCTGCAAGCAGTGAAGAAGGGCCGCCGTGGCGGCGGGGGGGATTCAGAGTTGGGAGGAGAAGACGTGGACAACGAAGTGCAGGAGTCTGAGGACGAGGGGGAAGGCCTCAAAACTGACGCCATGATCAAAGTAAGAGCATTCAAATTGGGATAACAGTATTTGATCCCATGTACACTCACAGTATTTTCAACAATCATGCCAAAGGCTGTCTTCTTATCTTTCTCTGCTTAAATGTCGTCTGTGTCTTGTTCCTCCCTGCAGCAGAAGAAGGCCAAAGCCACGAAGGAGTCAAAGAAGGAAGATTCTGGGAAGGGCAAGGGGAAAGGCAAGGCCAAGAAATGACCAATGACCAGAGGAGGAAAACAAACTGTCCTGGTCTGCCTCCCTCTGCCCTCACAGACTGTAATATTTTCCTCTGCACTTGCAAAGATACTTTAATGAGCATCAGAAAGTAGTGAAACTGGTCTTAACCTCTGCAGGTAACTTATCTGTCCACCATCCAAACATTTGACTCTAACCACACTGGCTGAGAAATGTCTTTCCTTTTTTTTTAACCTCCTGTCGTGTGTTCGTCAAAGCGTCTCTATACTGAACAAATGATGCATATTATCTGCTTGTTTGACCCATTATCATGTCTATACACCTCTGCAGTTAACGTGTCTCAACAGGAGTATAGTGCACTTCTTCCGTCATCTGTTTGTGGTCCAGGTGTCAAGGCTGTAAATAATGTGACTCTGGTGTCCTTTTTGCTACGACTATGATACAGAAATGCTTTAGCTCTACGGTTAGCAGCACTAATGTTCCTGTAAATTCCTATTTTGTAAAAAGTTCATGAGGATTAATAGAGAAATATGTTGCTCATGAGTGTTGGTGATGTTTTTTGTTTTTTTTTTCTAAAAGAAGAGACGAAGCAGCCATGTTCCAGGTTCCAAGTTTTAGACACTTTTAGAAAATGGTATCAGGGAGTTGTTTTTTAAAATCAGATATTTAGATTACACTTGTCTTAAAGGTCCAGTGTGTAACATTTAGGATTCGCTATTGGCAGAAATGGAATATAATATTTATGTATGCTTTAATTCGTGCATAATCACCTGAAAATAAGAATCATTTTGTTTTCATTACCTTTTAGAATAAGCTGTTTTTATCTACAGAGGGAGCGGGTCCCCTTCCACGGAGGCCGCCATGTTGCGCCACCATGTTTCTACTGTAGTCCAGAGCGGACAAACCAATCACTGACTCTAGATAGGGCTGTTCACGTTTTTTGCGAGTTTCACGGCCACCATAGTTTCTCCTACACGCTTGGAAGGGGAGGGTGAGGCGAGCGGCATTCAAATGGTTGCAAACTGCAATTTCACTGCTAGATTCAACTAAATCCTACACACTGGACCCTTATATATATATATATATATATTTTTATATATATATATATATATATATATATATATATATATATAAAAATGTATTTAGAAAAATCCAGCCACTCAAAAGAGAATCTATGCAATGAAATGAAAATCGTTTTCAGTGTGAGGATGTCCAATAATGCTGATACTACTTGCAGACTGCAGCAAAACAAAAATCTAGACAAATCTCTAAACTAAATAATCCAAGAGATTAGCAGATCAAATTAGGGCTGCAACTAACGATTATTGTAATTATCAATGAATCTGCTGATTGTTTTTTCGATTAATCATTTGGCCTATGAAATAGGAAAAAATTGTGAAAAAACTTTGCAAAGGTGACATGTCCAAATGTCTTGTTTTGTTCGACCAACACTCCAAAACAAAAGATATTCAGTTTACTATCCTAATGAAGAGAAGCAGCAAATCCTGCCACTTGAAACCTGAGAATGTGTAACATTGCATTTGCTTGAAAAATTGACTTATGTGATTAATCGATATTAGGGCTGCACAATTAATCAAATTATTATGGAAATTGCAATATGGCCAAGTGCAATATCCAAGTCGCAGAAGCTGCAATTTTTTGATAAATGTAAAATGTATGACAAAACAGCTTTATAATGAAGTACTGTAGCGCTGCAGAGATGCTCTGGCCTACAAATCTTGTTCTCCAGATGTACGAAAATGTGTTTGTTTGGTACAGACCCCAACAAATGTCACATCATGATTTTAATAGTTTCTTCAGTGAAAATGTTTTTTTTCACCATATCGTGCAGCCCTAATCAATATCAAAATAGTTGCCAGTTATTTTTCTCTCCTAATCGATTTATCGTTTCAGCGCTAGATAAAATCATAGCCAACAAGGTTCAGCACTTACTCTGCAGTTGCACTAAGTACTAAAGTCGCTTCAGTCAGTGCTGCTCTTTGAGACTGAAACCATTAATAAGACTTTAAATTTGGAGATTCAAAGTTCATTTTTGACCTTGGAAACAGTAGTTGACAAAACAATTTCACCCCAAGGTCCATTTTAGTAGCTTTCAGTCTTATCACACAATCTTCATCAGCAGGTGGAGTTTCCCAGTTGTCATGGAAATGTTTTTTCAATTGCAAAACTTTTAAACCAACAGAAAAACAAATTTAACATCTACAATTCTATGACAACTACGTAAACTTCATCTGAGGAAGATTTTGTGATCTGATCAAAAGCTCCAGAACAGCTAGCTACCACATGGACCTTGTGGTGGTCAGATGTTTTGTCAAAAAGTAAAATGCTCTCAAACTATACAGCGTAAACTACAGCAAGAGCGAAAAAAGATGCAAGAATGGTTCTTGAGATCTTTGAGTGCCCAAAAAAATGGAAAGTAGACTAATAAAAAAACAATTATGTCAGATGAGTTGAGAATCTGCTTGATAGTACCAGTGCCAAAACATGCAAAATAACCCTGAATGAGTATTAGATGGTTGTAATTGAGGGAAAACCATGAAAGAATCATTACATTTTATTTATATAATGCCAAATCATAACAGAAGTTGTCTCAGGGCACTTTTCATATAGAGCAGGTCTAGACTGTACTCTTTATAATATTAACCAAACAATTCCCACCATGAGCAAGCATTTGGCGACAGTGGCAAGGAATAAAAATTAGTGTCTTGAAAGACCCAAACAGCAAATGAGCACAATGAACAAACTTCAGTTTTGCAGGACAGTAACTTGCAGAGAGCAAAGGAACAGCTGAACACTTGGTAAGAGACAAGTAATATTTAGCCTAGCCTTGTTTGAGGAAATGACATTCCAGTCAAAATGAAATGCAGCTAAAAAAACATTTAACTTGAATCTTTAGTTTGTAGTGGACTGATGAGCCCAACAGCCTTCGTGAACATGTTCACACATCATCCAAATCTTCTGTTTTACCTTTCACAGATAAATATTCACTGGTACAGAAATGTCTGTATCTTTGAAGCATCTTTAGCTGCTCTGTTTATAATGGTGTTATTCAAAAAACACGTATGAGCTAAAAAATATGAATTTTTACAAATATGAATAGAGAACATTTCACCTAAATATACAGTCTTTATTTGATTTATTGTTTTTTGTTGTTGGCATATCAAGCATCTTATTATTGTTATTCTTATGATTTTCACATCATACCAAACTAAAAGCTGCACACATTCCATCCAAAATATATATTTTATGTATTTAAACAAATTACATTTATACATATACATGTTTTTTTTTCCTTTATTGATCCAGTTCATCAGTCTGCAGGTATTTGGAACAATCAGATATCTTCTTCATCTGTTTGACACTCAGAGTCTCAGAGCACATGGGACACACCGTCTCCGTTTCCAGCAACCTGGACACACAAGAGTTCAGTGTAGATTTGTGAATGTGATTATGAATAAGAGAAGCGACTCAGTAGGGCTTACACTGGAATAGTTCAACATTTTGGGGAATACACTTATTTGCTTTCTGGCAGAGAGTTAGATGAGAATCGATCGATACCACACGTCTGTATGTTAAGTATGAAGCTACAGTCAGGAGGTGCTTAGCTTAGCACAAAGACTGGAAACGGGAAACACAGTTAGCCTCTGTCCAAAGGTGGTAGTGATTTTACAGGCAGTTAGGTGCTGGATATTTCTTACCCAGGAGCAGTGACTTCCTGGAAGTCTTCTCATCTAACGCAGCAAGAAAGCCAAAATGTCAAACTATTACTTTGAATTGGGGGAAAAGGGTGCCAGTACTCTAAACCAGCATCTGCTACTGTCTAATTTGATTTGAAAAATTACTATCAAGTTGGCCTTTATTTATATCAGCTGACCACTTTTCCAAATTTGACATAATGTCAAAAAAATGCCTGTGCCTGAACCTCTAAACCTTCCTGAATAACTACTTTTAAAATAGTGCATTTATAATATGGTGCGTGTGTGCAGAACCATAAAGGCTGATACACTGAAAGAGCCTCGAGCTGCTGGCCTCAAGTGAAGATGAGGAGCGGGCTGCAGAGGTCTGGTAACATCACTTCTTTCTAACTCCACACATCCAGACTTTTCTTCATTTTCAAACTTGTAGTCTTCAGACCCAACCGACGCTGACTCAAGTGACATCACTTGAGGCAATTTATCAGATTTCACACAGCTCTCTGGAGCCACAAAAGGCTTTATACAACTTTTTTCACATTCAGTAGTACTCCACAAGACCTGTAAACAGACTTTGATGTGTAAAATCCGTAGATTTTCCCTTAAGTGAGGGGTCCTGATATTATCATTTTAATGACAACATGGTTTTCATACTTTGGTGAGGATTTTCAAAAATAGTTACACTGCCATGTCTCTGATTTTAAATAAATATGAATTTGTTATTGGTTTATATAACTAACTGGAAATGTTTATGCATACTTCACTTACAGAATGAACTGTGAGTAGAGAGCAGGAAATTCACAGTGAGGGCACACAGACCAGTCTTCTTTCAGCATATGACGACCCTGAGAAAATGGAAAAAAAAAATTACAAGTACAGGGGAAACTATTTTATTCAAAAGAAATACAGTGTGTATGAGTCAGTGATTATGTGTTTGTACCGTGGCGATGCAGTAGGGCAGGTTGTTCTTGCAAGAGATACACAGCAATTCGTTCTGTGGCAGCTGAAAACCACAGAAGGGACATGGAGTGGTTTCCTCCTCCAGTTCCGATGTATCTGGGCGTCTGTGGGCAAGGATTGAAATGCAGTGTAGAGTAGAGCAGGAGATAAAAGAGGATGAAGTAGGCAAGAATTGGACACATGAGGTGAAGTTCATAAAGAAGGAGGGGTGTTAAATGTTATCAGGAGGCAAAGGTTTAAGAAAAGTAAAAAAGAAAACAGAATGTATGGCCAATCTCGACGCTTACCGAACCATGGCCTCGATCTTCTTCCTGTACTTTGGGTCGATCTCATTTCGGTACTCCGGTCTCATCAGCATGGCAGCAAAGCCGAAGGCCGAGTTCTTCAGTCCAGCACGGTGACATTCGATGACTGCTGACGTCAGAATGGGAACAACATCTACACACAAACACAGATGAGACTGTTGGACAATTTTTAAATTTCAGTGACATTTAAGCTTCATTTTCATTTTTTTCCAAGTGACTTGAACAGTAGATTAGTAGTATTCTCTGTGGACTCACGTGCGGGAAACTTGCTGATATTGTTGCTGACACGAATGAGCATGCGTGCCCCTTTTAGGTGGTCTCCCCTCTTTACATGGATCTACATAATAACACATAATTTACAAAGTCAAAAACACTACACTTACGTAATAAAAAGATTGAGAAGCTTTATTATGTAACAGTAAATTGACAGCTTACTGGATAGCTTACTGATGCCTTTAATGTTGATAATTCCATGCTAATTACAGGTTAATCCAATTAGATAAGATGATTTCTATCAAAGGTCTCATCACTGAGATGATCTTTTATTTCATTGATGAATTCAGTGTTTATTTGTTGGTGCTAATTCTCCTATGCAAAAGGTACAATGTTGAGTGGTACATTATCCCATGTATTTGTTGAGTGCTGGAATCAAGTCAGTAAGGTCCTACCATTTGTTTTCAGAATAGTGAACAGCGTAAGAAATGCTGGACAGCGCCCTGGTGGCCTTGGACTTAAGCTGCCAGTATGCTTCTTCTTAACTGCTTGTCGGAAGGTCAAATAGCTTCAAAAACCCCTCCCCCCACACCTTTCTGATGTCAGATTAGGGGGGCTGTGTGCGAGAATTTCTGTAACTTTCCAAAACCAACAATGTGACATTCACACCCACTTCACGCAGTGATTGGTCATCTGTGTAAAGGAGCCAGGATTTGAACTTCTCTCTTTAGTCACTTTTCATGTGAACAATCGAGTGCAACACT
This sequence comes from Siniperca chuatsi, assembly GCF_020085105.1. Lineage (NCBI taxonomy): Eukaryota > Metazoa > Chordata > Actinopteri > Centrarchiformes > Sinipercidae > Siniperca > Siniperca chuatsi. The sequence continues at coordinate 16,080,511 of NC_058044.1, forward strand.
ATGAATGTTTTCCAAGACAGACTGAATATGTGCGCCGTTATCCCTGTATTCAAACAGTACTGCATCTACCCCCTCTGTATGATGGCCGGCTTTTCAATCCTTCAAGTATGACCATTCAGAACCACTATAACCCTTTTGATTTCCGACATGGTCTGACAACACGTCGTACGAACTAGTTCTGATCGAGCATAACCCGACCCATAAGGGGCTGACCATTAACCACAGCGTCCCTGTTTCATGTCTGGTCCTTTCCTCTTTTCCTGTCATCTCTCTGCTGTCGGCTGTCTAAAAAAAAAAAGGCATAAAATGCCCCCCAAAGAAATCATTAAAAAAATTCTGGACCGTGAAGTACAAAGCAATTCACCATGACTACAGTAAATAACCTGAGTGTGTGATAGATTTCAGCTGTTCTGACCTTGACCAGTAGGTAGGAGTGGAGGATCATCAGATTGGTAGCCATCTCAGCAGGGATTTTAATCTTCTGGGCCTGCAGCTCCGTGTACATGCTGAACAGCACATCATGGGCATTACGGTAGTTCCCTGCAGAAGTAGCATGCAAAAAAATAACATATGATTAACATACATGTATGATTACGGTTGTATAACGTGTTTCTCGTTATTGGTACAAAGCTATTTGGTTAGTGTTTGCGTGAATATGTATATGTACCTGCACACTGCTCTTCTCTGGCAATGATGATGGCAGTGCGAGCAGCCTCCCTGTACTGCTGCAGTGCCATATACAGACGGAACAGGTACTTGGCATCCTGGGAAGAGGAAAGAAAAGTCAACTAACCATCACCAGTTTAGTCAACACTCTCACTGATTTACATACATGAATTCACAGGGTGAAATAGTGCTGCAGCTTTCATTCAGGTTGTGCTCGCATTCTGTCTGTAATATGCACCCGATTTAAGGTCGCAGCTAATGACACAATCAGGGACTGGCTGAAATAAAATAACCTTCAAAAACTTTTTATACGATTGTGTCTTAATGCCACATCTCCACCTGGGAAAGTGTAAGTACTTACTTTACTATTATTCATGTAAGATTTATTTACAGAAATTTGCACCTTCAGAGGCTGAGCATTTTTCACTAAAACCAACACTCACAAACTGCATGCACCTTAGAAAATCCAGCAGACTCACAATCAACCACATTTACTGTATCTGATTTGTTGCACTATCATGCATTAAAGCCCCTGAAAACTTGGTTTCAAGTCTTAAGTTTTTCTCTATAACAGTAAATATTCATGAATAAAGAGGCAACAATTTACGTAAAAAAACATCCTTAGTTATTATTTAAGAGTTTAACACTCAGGAAAAAAAAATCTGCTTCTTCAGGACTGCGTAGGTGTGGTTTGATCACATTTGATTGGCAACGCAACATAAAACCCCCACAAGTCATGAGATATTTAATCCAAATGTTGCTAAATCCTGATTGGTGCATGGAAATACATGACATTACATTTGACCCGCCCACTTCAAACTAGTGAGAAGAAAACACAAAACGGCACAGACAAATGTCTCCTGTGAAATAAAAAAAAAAATCGATTCTATATATCTGTGTCTATTAAGGACCCCATTTCTCACGGTAAGAAGCTGATTGAGAAAATTGGTTTTCAGAACCTTTAAACACATATTTAGAGAGGCATACGTCACTGATTATATGCAAACTTCCAGTATGGTACCCGTTAGATCGATTTCGAGGCACATCTCTTGGCACACTACGCATCAGAAATGGATAAATCTCACTTTCTATTTGCACTTCACTTCAAGTCAAATATGACTGACTCTTCCTTTACCTCACGCTCAGTAAAGAGCAAACTAGAGGAAAGAGACACTCATGTCCTACTGCGACACAACAGCACTGAATACGTTCTACATCAAGACCTCAAGGAAGTTTCTTGGAGATACCCACAAGGATGTACATTACCTATGACACACATATACACCTGCCTTCCATACAGACAAGTTGGCAAAAAAATTAACTCCTATTAGCTCCCTGACCACAGATCTGTTGGCTGGTTACTTTTTAAAAACACTTGTGGATAGAGCCTTATTGGACTTGAGACACCTAACAACTGAAAATATGCCCTTCTCTTTTCGGAGTTAAAGGTTGTGCTTATGTCAATCCCACACTTTCAGTGATAGAACACTTCAAATATTACTTATTACTATTACATTACTATAACTTAATACTTATATCATTGTATTATACCGTACATACTTATCAACCTGTAAATCCACTTTGTACTTAATTTATAACTGTATTATAGTGTATTATATTTTGGAACGAAAGAGTTTCCCCTCGGGGATCAATAAAGTATTTCTGATTCTGATTCTGAAATACAAGGCAATATGTTTTTCTTTGTTATAACTGCGGATCAAACAATTACAGTGTCTGTCTCACTGACAAGGCTACTCACTGAGAGACACTACTCCCACACCAGTCAAGGAGAAGCAGAGACAGTGAGAGGGAGAATGACTGATGAAACAAATAAAATTATGTTGCTAGGAAAGTCACATCCACTGGGATAAAGGCAAGAGAGAAAGCTCCAGTGTTCCAGTGTATTGATTACCTTGGGCATGCCGTCGCTCTCTCCCATCAGGTAATCTATCAGCTGATTGGTCAGAGAACTGTCCTTGGCCTGACCCACCTGAAATACACACACACACACACACACACACACACACACACACACTCAACTGAATGGTCAAATCATTTTGTATTTGCACTGGTATATTCAGTTTGACACAAGCAGCTCTCACCGTCTCAATGGCCATCTCGACAGCCAGGTTGTCATCAGTGTTGGGACACTTTAGGAAGTGCTTCAGGGCCTGATAGGCGGAGGACAGAAAGAAAGAAGAGACTGACAAATTGGCTGAACTGGTGGATGGGTCAGAGTGAGTCAGTGTCTTAAGTCAATAACTGTTAGGATATATAAATTAGTGTAAAAAATGAATTAATAAGAGAGAGTTCTTACTCTGCTGTATTGGCCACACTTCTGAAAGAACTTGCCAGCCTGCAGGTGTTTCTTCTCTCCCTCAAAGTAGAGAGCAATGCTCTGGTAGTCCTCCTGCGTCGCCTCAGGACCTGATGAACACACACCGCAGTCATGCAATTATTATTCAACCTCCAGGCTGTTTCATTGGAACTGCATTGCCAGAAAACAGCTTAGGTCATTAGCAAATACTGCAACAGGAACTAAAGTTAGACCACATTCACACAGACTGACCGATGATGTCTGCATAGACCTCCATTTGTCCATGCTGCTGTGCCAGTTGGAAAGCTTCATCGTTGCACTGAGACAGAACCAGGAAGTGGATGGCTGAGCCGTAGTCGCTCAACCGCAGGAAGAACCTGAGACACACAAACATATGTTAAAGGTTTATTAAAAGAAATGGGAAAAAGAAGCAGGGCAAAAGAATTGGAGATAAAACAAATGGTTGAGTAATCGTTCTGCAGAAAATTAGTTAGCAACAAAACTGACAATTGAGTATTCGTTTAAGTCATTTATTAATCAGAAATGCAAACATTTGCTCATTCCAGCTTCTCAAATGGGAGGATTTGCATCTTTTCTCTGTTTTTATATAATTGTAAAATGAATATCTTTAGGCTGTTGGGTTTTGGACTTTTGGTCAGACAAAAACAAGCAATTTGAAGACATCACCTTTTGAAATTGTGAATGGCATTTTCACACTTGTTTGACGTTTTATAGCCTAAACAATTAATTGAAAAATAGATAATAGATTTAGATTAGATTAGATTATCTGTAGTGGAACTAATCGTAAGTCGCTCAACACTAGGAAGTGGTAAAAAACTAATAATGATAATGTCTTAATGTGCTGGTGAAATGGTAGACAATGTAAATAGAATTTTTTTTGTTTAATCATTCATTATTTAAACTGTCATGGACAAAACTGGTTCTGTGTGACCATGAACACTGTCACTACTGAGAATGGTTAAACAGAGTCACAGATCAAATTAGTTACACAGGGTGTAAAACATCTTATAAAGAATCCCCTTTAATTTGGCCAGAGTCTGTGGAAGTTTAATTACCTTATCTGGAGACCAGGAGACTATATAATAATAAAAATAAAATAAAACAATTGTAAAAAAATCATTTTAAACATTTTAAGTTTATAAAACGTATAAAACAAATCATTTTACCAGTGCTACCTGTGCCGTGACAATAAGTTATGGGTTATTGTTAGAAAAGTAGCTGAGAGGGTTATGGGTACATTTCGGGAATGGAGGCAGTACAAAACCCCCATTAGTAAAATACAAACTATTTGACTGTGGTTGTCTGTATACACTTGAGCTCTTGCTTGTCCTACCTGGCAACCATCTTTGCTCCGTCGATGCTCTGCGTCTCCCTGACAATGCGAACAGCGTCCTCGGGGTTGTTCAGGTGGTCCAGCAGCACGCGTATCACGTTGTCCCAGTCTTTCGCACTCTCATAGGCCCGTGCAGCCTCCTTATACCTGGTGCACACGGTACACATTACATTGGCATCTCCTTTAATGATTTCATTACCTGCAATGTGACAGACAGTCAAACTAAGAACTTACTTGCCGTCCGCCTCTTTGGCCTTGGCGTACTGAAGGTGGATCTTAGGAGAGGAGACATGTGGGAGCAACTCACCCACCTTTGCCCTGAGTATGGAATAAAAATAAAGTGGAATTGTAAAAAGGAGGAGAGAAAATTGCAGGTCTGAGTGTTGGTGTGTGTTGGTGTTTGTCTCACCAGTTCTTGCAACGAATGTAGACCGATGCAGCCTTGTCATAATACTGGCCTTTTTCATAGAGCTGAGCGGCTTCAGAGAATTGCTGTAAGAGAGAAAAGAAAACCACAAATGAGGATATGAACAAAAAGACATTCAAATCAACATTAGTTGATGCTCAGATACTTGCTCTGCTCAAGAAACACACACAATAAAACACATATATAAACCCATCAGATGACTGTAATCTACCACTAAGCTATAATATGGGAATGTTTACAAGAAGAGAAAGATATGGCTGACTCTCTACCTTCATGCTCTCCAGTATGGCTCCACATTCCTTCTTGAGGACTCTGCTTGGGTGCTGAATTGCCTGAGCAGCTCCTCTCCTGATGTCACCCATCCTTATGGACATCCTGGCTACACCTGCTTGACATGCCTCGTCGTGCTCCTGGAACTGCACAATGAGGGGGAGATGGAGGAAGGTGAGGACAGTGGAAAGAGGTGACTTCAAAGTAAGTAAGTACAATTCAAATTATTTCATTATCATTACCTGGAACCTGAAATGTATTTGACGGCACCTTGTACAAAACCACGAATCCCCAAAAAATATACAGTAAATCAACCTACCTGTCTGCAAAATGTTCTTTGTAAATACAAACAGAGTGGAAAGGACAACAAACTGTGGGCAGGAGATAATACTCTATGTGGCATTTCATTTTCAGCTAGGAAGCATCAGACATTAAACATGGACTGGGCATGCCACCACTTATTAAATAAAATATTACATGAAATTGATTTTTATGCCCAAAAAGAAGTGATATATCATCAGTGGTGAAGCTAAGGTCCTTTGTCCTACAGCAGCTTGGTATTCTAGTAACAACATTTATGAACAAAATAATTATATTTTTTGGATGCAGGAACATCACCTAGCGAGGTCACACGTGGTAAGTATAATGAAAACCGAGAAAAAATGTAATTATCATGCTCACAGTTTTGAACTTCTTATACTGTTATCACTGCAGAAAGTTGAGATCAAATATATTGCACTTACTTTATTATTGTGGGCCATGCCTTTTTCATAGTGTGCCAGAGCATTCACATAGTCTCCACTACAAAGAGAGAGAGAGAGAGAGAGAGAGAGAGAGAGAGAGAGAGAGAGAGAGAGAGAGAGAGAGAGACAATCAATCAGGTCTACTGAATGGTGTGTGTGTGTGTGTTTCATGATGGTTAAGGTTAGGGTAAGGGGCTAGGGAAAGCATTATGACTGTCCCCCTCAGGGATAGTGAAACAAACGTGTGTGTGTGTGTGTCTGTGTGTGTACTTACATAAACTCCAGATGGACAGCATATTCCTTGGATATAAAGGGAATTTGGTCTTCTGCTAACCTCTTGGCTAACATAAGTGCACTGTCCCAATGCAGCAGGTCTCTCCTCATCTAAAACACACACACACACACCGTGAGAGCTGAAGGCATTGGTCTCAATTTAAGCCCACATTAACGATCTTTAGCTTTACAGTTACATATTACACTTAATGACAACATCTAATGCACAATGGTAAGGAATTTCTTAATTAATTTTCCTACTGGCTGATAAAAGACACAAGCGATCAGCCTTGGTCTCTTACACACACACAAACACACAAACAAACAGACAGACACACACACACACACACACAGACTGTTTACTCTTTATATTTTTACCTCTAGGGCAGCAATTGGGCAGCTTGAGGACAGATAGAGGTCCTGGGCCAGGTTGTAGTCACCTAGAAACATGGCCAAATGTCCTGCCCGTAAATTCATGTCCTCTATACCCTGGATACAGAGAGAGAGAAAGAGAGAGAGGAAGTGTGGGCTGTATCAGAATTGTCATAATAGACCGAAACAGTGTCTGTTATCAAGAGGGAGTGACATATGAACCATGGTTTGTGTGTGACTTGTACCTGGACGCCCTGCAGTGACAGGACCATGCCCACATTGCCGCTCATACGGTAGACCTGGATGGCCAGCTCGACCTCCATGTGGACCAGACAGGCTCTGCCTAATTCTGCCCAGTCTGTGCTACTGCCTGCAGACGTACACAGATCGCAGGCTTCATGGAACCTGGACAGGAACACACACACACACGCACACACGCACGCACGCACGCACGCACGCACGCACGCACACACTTTTCAGAGTCTACAACTCTCAACCAAAACAAATTTTTTTTCATATAGTCCATAAAATTATTGTGAAGTCCTTCATTCAATAATTGTAACAGACTCAATAAATGTACGTTTAAAGAACTGCATTCATTCTTTCAGGAATATTATTCCCATCCTGAGCCACAATATAATTAAAAACAAAACCACAAACAAACTGAAACAGAACCCGTAACACATAAAAACTATGCACTATACAATATTTGGCTCAATAAAGTCCTGTCTGGCTTCACTAAATCAAAATACTCAGCCGAGTGAACGGCTGTGTAGTGTTTTCTTGTGTTCTTTGTATTCATTTACTTAGCTTTTTTGGTGCTGTGTGCTGATTGGACTGACAACCAAATACAACACCCCCAACTGACAAATATGTAAAACACAACACGGATGTATCTTTTTGAAGTTTTTTCCATCAGAAGCGCACATTATCAGTATCTCCAACATGGCTGACCTCTTGAGCATGACTGCCTGAGCGAGCTGCTTGCTGAGCTCCGGCGGTGAATCTGCTGATGCGCTGGTTGAGTGCTTGAGGAAGGAGTGTGTGCTCAGAGCCACTTCACTGGTCTTGCCGCTCGCCGTCTGACATGTCAGCTCCCCGTTGTACAAGAGCAGAGGCTTCTGGGAAAAGAGGAGCGTGGTGCTCCCCACCAACATCACCCGGGGGCCTGGGCAGACAAAGTGAGAGAGAGGAAAATAAAGTGTAAAATAAACGCTCCTGTTATCTATTGCCTACATTTACATCACAGGATAATGGTAAAACAAGTTTTTAAAGGGTACTAGAATACTGATTTGTGCATTTGGTATGGTAAGGTGATATATAGTATTTTGTTGATTTAGAAATTAAAATGCATGCTGTTGGAGCTGCACTCCCTCTGAATAGGACAATGAGAGAAAGAAAAATCAGTACTCTCTGTTTAATATGTTAGAGGTAAATGCCAGAGAGGTAAAAGTGTGTGTGTGTGTGTGTGTGTGTGTGTGTGGTATCACCCTACCATATATGGTGGTTTTATGCAGGGCGTAGGTATAGACCTTGTCATCATCATAAGCTACAAACACTCCTCTGTCAGCATGCCAGTTGTCCCACATCACTCCTGTGATGGTGGGAGAGAAGTTGGGGAGCTCAAAGCAGGTGTCTGTTGCCTGGATTGACACACACACACACACACACACACACACACACACACACACACACACACACACACACACACATTTAGACTCTTAATCCAAATCTGTTATTTGAAAACATACTGCTTTTTCCTTGTGAAGCACTTCGTAATCTCCGGTTTTGATAAGTGCCATATAAATAAACTTTATTATTATCATTATTATTTAAAGAAGCGAAACCCACTAAATGAGTGTAATTCACTCTAAATAACAGCGCTACAAAACGTGCTACAAATGTGTATGAAGATGAGTGGGTAAAGGACAAAATTGGACTTTGTAAAAGTCAAGAGTGAGACACAAAGATCATAATGAAATCAACCGTACCTTGACACATCAGTACAACACACAAGATCATTAGTTTCTTTCAGAATTTCTGCATCATTTGCTTGTATTTTGAACTGTTGTGTCTTATACTTTAAATATTTATCTTGACTAGGGCTGCACAATTAATTGAAATATTATGGAAACTGCAATATGGCCAAGTGCAATATCCAAATGGCAGAAGCTGCATTTTTTTGATATAGGTAAAATGTGGGACAAAACAGCTTTATAATGAAGTACTGTAGTGCTGCAGAGATGCCCCAGCCTACAAATCTTGTTCTCCAGGTGTAATAAAACATGTTTGTTTGGTACAGACCCCAACAAATGTCACATCATCATGATTTTAATAGTTTTTTCAGTGAAAATGAAAAAACTGTTATGCAAATATTATCATTCCCACTAATCGTGAATCATATCGCAATATCTGTCAAAATAATCGCAATATGAATTTTTTTACCATATCGTGCAGCCCTAAACTTGACTATGATATTTAATAGTTTTTTTAATCTTAGCTCCATGAAATATTAATGCATCTTGCCTTACCATGATATTTTATCACTAGATATTTAATTACCTGGTTTTATCAGAGTGCAAAGAACCTCAGAGTACACTGTGTGTATGTGTACCGTATGTTTAGCTGTATGCATGGGTAGATGTGTCAAGTAACTTATGTACTGACGTTCGCAGGGGAGAGCAGGAAGCCGCCGTTCTTGTCATCGATGAAGACCAGCCGCGTGCCATTTAGGTCAGGGAACACTTTCCTCACACCAACCGAGTGGCTGTAGCTGCTCACAGTCTCCCAGTCCTCCACCAAGACACACACCACATTACCTGACTGAGAGACAGATAGAGAGAGAGATGATGACATCCATTAGAGAAAGAGAGGCAGGGAATGGACCAGCAGTAGATAGTGAGTCTCCACAAAGACTTTATGCACATTGAATCAATAAAACTGAAACATATGAAGAAAAACACAACTTTCATGTTTTCAGTATATGTCTCTCTTCGGTTTGATGACATGAGATATTAGATCACTGACAACAAGATTAGCCCTCCCTCATCTATGATGATGAAATAACAATATACAGTTCTGTACAGAACAAATACAGGCAGAAACATTATGATACAGAAATTATAACTATCAGTTGCCAGAGTAAGGCTTCCTTTTGTTGTTTGTGGAGCAGCTTCATTGTAAACTAGCTTTAGGAGAAACTTGCTTACATTCACAAGGCTACAGAAAAATCTTGAGAAAACACGTGATTTAAACTAAATAGTGTCTTCCTATTATGTCCTGCTAAAACTTAGTGGGCTGACTGAGGTGAGGGTGTGCTGAACCTTACGTCAGTGCCGTAGTAGAGGAAATCAGCAGTGAGGGCGTGGCAAAGGATACGACCTTTTCTGTCATCATCTGGAAACAACTTCATCTGCTTCTTCTCCTCCTGGTCTTTGCCTTCAATCTAAACACATGCATACAGACGCACAATAAACAGTAAACGGTGAAGCCTGCTCAATAATCATTCACTGCTCAATAAAAAGGAAAACAAAGCACTGACACATGACTCACCATGTGCAGCTGCACTTTTCCCTCAAACAGCGCTGCTGCGTAGTCTGAGTTAAGGCACATGCTGGCTATCGTCCCCAAATACTCAATGTCCTTCAGCTTGTTAAAACCTGAGTGACAAACAAAGCAGTTTAGTGATACTTATTCATCCACTCATACATGATTAAAGAAATATCAACACACCAAAGCACATGGTTTTCATGGTTAACACATCACACATCACACACACACACACACACACACACACACACACACACACACACACACACCAGGTTCTTGGTCTACTAAGGCGTAGAACCAGGCTCTGTTGTTCATTCCCACAGCCACATGGTACGGTCCCATCGCAATGAAAGTAGGCTCTACTTCCACTTCTATGGCCACAGGACTCTCCTGAAAAACACAGTACATCAAAGAGGGATTGAAGGGCATTTTGAATCTAGTCAGCTGTAACACTGCTGGCTCAGTCTTACATACTGTATCTCCCAATTTTAATTACTTTCATTTCTTATCAATCTTTCCTCCCATCAGCTCTATCCTGAGCTCACTTATTTCTTGTCTTCCAACACAATCGCCATACATGGTTATTTTTGGGTCATATGAGTATTGCTGGAGCACGAGTACTCATACTTTTGGCTCCTGGAACTTTGGTAATGATTTTACATTTGTTATTTTTGGCAAGGAGATTGGATGGATCTGTATATATACACAGTGCTTCCCATTTCTGCAAACTGATTTTATGTCTTTGAATTTTTTTTACAAAACACTCCTCAATTGTTCCATACATAACATATTTGGATAACCGCCCCAAAAAAGTTATGCATTTATCTTTTGATATTCCATACTTACTGGATTTAGGTATTCTCCATATTATGGCTGCCATAATATGGAGGTTTTCTGAATTATTTCTTGTTGTTCTGCTGTGTTTATTCATAACATATCTAAGAAAAGCTTGTAGCGTGAGTAGAGGTTTATAATGTAATACTGTTCCTATTACAGTGAGTGTGTGTGTGTGTGTGTGTGTGTGTGTGTGTGTGTCCTCACCCCCTCCACGTGGTTGGACACAGTGACCTCCAACAGGGAGGTGAGGTAGGCCAGCCGGGTACCAAAGCTGTCACCCAGGATGGGCAGCTTGGTCAGGAAGACGTGGAGCGTCCCCTTCTGTGTGGAAACCGCCAACAGCTGGCCGTCATCTGTCCAGCTCAGCTGGTCCAGACCTGGAGGAGGAGAGTGAGAGGCAGATGAAGGAGAAGTGGGTGGTGCGTTCAAGATGGCCCTTTGGCAGTATGGCTAGAAAAGAGTACTGTCAAACCTTTTGTCTCATCATCCAGTCGAACGACATTGTGGATATCTTTGAGCTCAGACAGCTCGTGGATCTTTATGCTGCGACAAGAAACACAGGGCTTTAGTTTTATCACTTTCACAAAAAAGAAAAAAACCCCAGAATGGCTCCTCTGTTTCTTTTGAAAGCCTGTGTGTACCTGTTGTCACCGCAGGAGGCAGCCTTGTTTAATGCTGACGAGATAGCCACACTGTTGAGACTATCTTTGTGGTTGCGAGCCTGATAGAGCTCCTGTCCAATCTCCCTGATGTGTGTGGAAATAACCACAAAGTACCCATGGGAGAAGCCAATCAGTATATACCCATCACCATACCTTGAAGAGACATGCAGAGGAAGAGAACTAACTTTAGTGCAAATATCTCACTGCCATGATTCAGTACCAGTGTTTGGTGGTGTGCCGGAGTGTGTGATCATGTGCAGTACCAGCGGTAGGACACAATGTTTCCATAGTGACGCTGAAAGGTCAATTCTATCCGGTTTTCAGGGTCGTTGACATTGAAAAGCATCAGTATCTTCTTGTCCACAGACACACTCACCTGAAGGATCAATATTTGCAGGAAGGAAAACATATGCCATGAAGTCAAGTTCAAACAATTACTTCATTTAATGTAAACTTTAAATTTGTGTGACTTTTACAATGAAAGTACATAGCCAACGGTGAATATTCTGGCCTGGTGTGACAGAAGAAAACAGGTGACACTTCAACTCAAGACACTAAAATATGAACATGGTGTGATAAATGTATAATGTAAAAATGACATAGTGTGCACTAAAATGTGGATAAATTAAAGTTTGTGAAAAATTGCAGAAAACACACAAACTTACAGAGTTCTCTCCTTGAGCGGACCTTGCATCCGTCTTCATCACCGAAAAGAAAATCTCAGCAGGCTCACCGCGAAGCGTTGTCTGGCAGAAGAAGAAAAAGGTCAACTGGATCTTTTTCCCCCATGTGTTTAATTTTATTCCACTACTTACTGATACTATGTTGTTATGACACCCATTTGCCGTTCTGTCATTTTTCAAAGCATCTCAGCTTGTATTTGTATACCTTTATCACATACAGCATGACCACTGTAGGATTATCGTAGAAAAGGTCTCAGTCGTAGTCATCTGGACACTGTTTTCAGAATCAAGACGTTTGGCTCCCATCCGGAAGTCATTCTCAATTGTGAATGACTTCCGGATGGGAGCCAAACGTCTTGATTCTGAAAACAGTGTCCAGATGACTACGACTGAAACCTTTTCTACGATAGAACACTCCTGGACGAATGAGGGACTACACCGTCTCACTGTAGGATTACTTTCAGTACTTTTGGTTGCTTGTAATGTGAGTGACCTAGACAATTAAACATATGTGGCTGTTGCACTTATTTAAAGTCCACCTGGATAATCTTATGTATAAACTGTATAGTTACATGGCCAAGGTGATGCTAACATATTTGTGCTTCCTGTGTGTTTATGCACTCATGCGTATGCGTGGCTACCTGTCTGACGGTGTCCCCTTCATGATTGGTGATGCTCAGAGTGTTGTCATCACTTCCCAGAGCCAGTAGATTTTGAGTACTCCAGCACCCACAGGTGATCTTCTTGGTGTGCTTACCTATCATTTGTGGAGAGAGAGGGAGAGACAATCAATATAACAGAAGTGACTAAAGCATAAACAAGTATCTGTCCAGTTGTGTTGTATGTGTATTACCCAGTACGGGGATCTTGCGTGAGGTTTGCTGATTGTAAATCAACAGGTTTCCTTTGACTGTCCCAACTGCCAACAGTGGGCCTGTCTTTGACCACAAGATGAAGGACATTTGATCTCTGTTGAAACCAACAACGGCAAGAACCCAGAGTATTAGAAGTGATTAACAATAATTTCACAGCTACTATTGTCTAAAAAAAACCCGACATTTTCTCTTAATTAACCCAACACTGACTTTTCCCTCTTTGGAAATGTGATGCATGCTTGCCGTACCTCATGCCGCTGTCTATCTGGGATGTTTTATTGACACTGGCATCCCAGAGGTAGATGGAGCTGGATTTTGCAGCTATCACTGCCAAAATGTCCCCATCTTTATCCCAGTCCATTCCCACACAGCGACTGGGGGGAGTAGGATAAAGAAGAGAAGGTGGAAAAGAACTTAAAAGACTTTTGAACAGTGAGTGGTAAGCACCTAAACCTTTTTGATTAGACAAAATTGGAGCCAAAATGATGTTCTTAAACTTACCCCGGAAGGTTGAGTTCAGTCCACTTGTGTCCATGTCGATCAAATATTTTCACTGAGTTGTCCTGTCTGTACGATTAGAAATAACATGCACATTTTAGATAATGTGCTGATGTAAATCGCGTGTAAAGGGAAGTAGATTATTACACAGTTTTCTTTGGGCTACATTTCCTACCACAACAGTTTACTCACCCTGCAACAGCGATATAATTACCAAGGGTTTTCTGCCACTTATACAGCAGACTAGAACCTGCCCAGGCTTTGTCATCGAGGATGAAAACGCTCTGTGGACACAAAGATTCTTTTTTAGTACGTTTTATTTGGAAAAATACATACAAATACCTGAAATTTAAGTGCCATCCATAGTTTTCTACAGAGGAATACTTATAATATAACTCAAGAATAGTTTCCACTCATCCTAACCAGAAAGACCACTTAATGTTAGCGTGCCATTCAAAAGTTTTGAACACCCTTTATTTCAGCATTTTTGATGAACCAGAGGCAATGTTATTGTAAATTTGCTGTTCAAAAAAATTTTATGTATGAAAGTAAGGAATTGGTGTGAGTGAATGCAGAAATAGTTTTACTGGAAATCATCTTGAGATAATTGGAAAATACCCAATTGTGTGATTGATACTTTTTTTGATGCTCTTTCTGTCTCTGTGCTTTAGAGGGTCACTCCACCAATTTCACATGTCAAAGTGAATTTAGTAGTTATGAGAAATACTACTCTAAATTGATGGAGTGTCCCTTTAACATAAAATAGGTCTGGCAACCCTTTTGCATCCAAACGTTTCCCCACTTTCTTAGATGCCTATTTATAAGCCTCTGTGATTACAGATAACTCAAGTCTTATTGGGTTTCCATCACAGACCTTGTTAAAGACATTATCTGGCAAGCTCTTTAATCAAATATTACGACAAAAATGTGTTTTGTTAAAGGCACAACCAGAGAAATGTCAAACAGTTAAATATATGTATATAACATTTGCAGACAGGGATAGCGAGAGTACCCCTTGACAAAACAATATTGATCTGCAACAGGTGTCCAATAAAATGTAACTAGATCTATAAGATATTTTCAATGTAATACCGAGTGACACACATTTGATTCTTCACTTAGCCTAAACCTTTGATCTTACTGGTCATTTATGAAGCTAGTTTAACTGTTTTTTAAATTTGACTAAAAATGCTAAAATACAAGCTGTTTAAAACGTTACACGGACGGACAGCTGCCACAGCTAACATTATCTTAGTTGCAGAGAAAATTGTAGGCAACCACTTTCCCCAACGGAGTTTTGATTATTCTGGCCATTAGCTAGCGAAACAGTATATTTTCCTGTTGTCTTTCTGAAATGCATGGTCTTATTAACACCTCACCTGAGTTGTTGGAAAAACTGTCCTAAAATACACCTATAACGCAAGTCGTTAGTTGACTTTAGTTTACGCTACAGCCAACGAGACAGTCGGTTTAACTAACGTTACCCAATGTAAAACGTTAACATTACATTAGCGTGGTTTCCACAAGTTGCCTTAATAACGCTACCGTTAGCAAACAGCTAGGTTAGCTAGCTGACTGAAGCCCATTCGTGTGATAAACCTCAACATCGCAATTGTAAAATCAGAAGTAAAGCTGGTATTTTAAATCCATTCGCTGGTACCAACCTTCATCTTGATGGCGTTTAATCATTTAAACTTTAAATCGATGTTTTCTGTTCAACGCATCTTCGACAAAACTGTTGTGTGTATCCCACAATGCTTCACTCTGAAGCGTCTGCAGAAACCACGGCGATGTCATGGCAACTATAAACCAATGAGGTGCCTCCAAAGCAGAGCTGAGGGAAAATACTGTAAGAGGAGTTTTAAACAGATTATTGTGATGGAATAGATCTTATAGTTAAGAGACTTTGCAAACAGTCAACTGGACACTGAAGAAAGCAGAATGCAACAAAAGTGCTCCTACCTGTTGTCAAAACTCCCTGTCCACCTATGTTTCTAAAAGTGGTGATAGATTAAAAATGATAAATCGTACTGGATGTGTCCGTATTTTCAACATTGTAAGTAACCATAAATAAAGTCATACTGTTATAAAGAACGTCAACTGCCTACATACCTACCACCCCTAAAATGAAGAGTCTGAGCTGCTCCCTTGAGGGTGGAGGTATAGGATCCAAAACGACAAATGCAATAGGTTCAAACACTTTTAGTATGTGCAATAAAATTACTTAATTTGCTCTCCAACAATTAATTTCCACCCTCTGTAGTTAGCAGCCCTGCAGCACTGTAACACAGGCCCTGTCCCATTGTTTTCTTTTATGACTTGTTCTTTTTTTATTGGTTTTAGCTGTTTTCATTTATACCTGCTTTACTTATTTTTGCTCCTATTTTGTGTAACTTTTTAAAATTGATCGTTTTTATTCTGTCTACTGTTGGATGAGTTTGTTTTGATGAGTCTGTTTTTGCCATACTGCAAGCCAAATGTCCCATGTGGGACAATACTTAACTGAATTTTGTTGCTGTTGTGGGATGGTCTGCTGTACAATGTCAGCAAATGTGAGATGCTGGCTGAAAATCTCTGAATAGGCCTTTTTCACAGAAGACATTTTGACATATCACTGTAGGAAAATCAGAAGTGTAAATAATGAAATTAATGATGGCTGAATTCCATTTAGCTGCTTCAGTTTCAGGGTCCTGGATTGCGCATGCTGCCAGACTGACACACTATCACAATGGAGTTCTCATTAATGGTATTAGTAATACTACTATAATAATATTATATTTTCCTCATGATCTTGAACAAATTACTCCCTCACAGCAAACAGAGACACTGTCAGAAAATCATGTAGACATGTACAAGGACTGAATCCTTCCACTTAAAAGAGAAGATTAAAGTGAACAGATTGTGAAGCTAAAACAACAGAAGATGTTTGAAAGTCTCTCTGTGTTTCCTTCCCTCTTTAGAAAAGCTATTCAAGAAGCTCATATAAAGTCAGCCTTGAGGTATTATACTGTGTACATAATCTCTGAGTGTGCAACCAGCTGTGTTTGCTGACGAGATATATTACATTATGCACACACTACAACAGCGGAAGCACTGATTTGAGCTCTGCATCTGTCTCAGAGCTCCTGACAGGATCCTGTACAGTAAACAACTGCAATAAACAATACAGACATTTATGAGATGTTTTATGGAGTCCAACTCAGCAGATAATAGAACTAATATTTTCTTTTGTCACAGCAACTTCATGTGCAGTGTTAGTCAGCTCATTGAATATATGAGCCCATCTGGTGCCTTGGTCCAATTGTAGCTTGTTAACATCCTGCAGACTGCAATACTGAGACTATCATTCATGTCATAATTCATAATACACCAGAAAAATACAGAAATTTAATTGCTAAGTTTTACAATCTTCACAGTGTGTTGGTGTGCACTGTTTTGTTTGTTAATTCAGTGTTCTGCTGTAGTACCCAGGGTTCTCTCACCAGAGAAGAGATTATGAACAGGGGAACAACTCCAGTGGATTTATTTCCCACTTTTCTTGTCTCATCCGTGTTTTTTTAAGCTGCGGTCCATCAAGGCCAACACCTCACCCCACAAGAACAGTTTCCTCCCGTCTGCAGCTGGCCTAATCAACAAGGCCCGGGACACAGACTCTCATCCTGTCCCATGGACACTGCACGTTACATTAAGGTAAAGTCTACATGTCTAACTTGACGCATTACATTAACGCAAATCTTTATCACACATATTCTTATATTCTTTATGCTGTGAACATTTACAAACTCCTTAGTCAATGTTTTGCACACTCCAAACACTTTGTTTTAAACACTGCACATCTCTTTTCTAATGTTCTAATTCTAATGTTTTTATATATTTCTCACAGTTTTAGGGTGACATAAATCTCATAAATTGCATGAGTTGATGATATACTAAGAATAAGGGAAAGCCAGAGAGTTTCCCAGAGCTTCTTAAATAAATATTACATTTGTCCATTAATCAAATTACTAACTGGAAATCATACTTTACCCACCTCACTAATCATGTGATAACAGGTTTCACTGACAGCCAGTATACTGAATATACATGATACGTAGGAAATGAAAATGCGATCTTACACCACACAAGCATCACAGCACTTACAATGTTAGTGCACTCTGTAGATTCTGTGATCCTTATACAGTGTGCTTCCACCACAGATCCAGTAGAAGGCAACCTTGCACAATTTTCAGGACTTCATCACTCCACCGTCAGTGTTCATAACATCTGCTCTGTCTCATCATATTTTTTCTGTTGTCCTGTAAGCAATCGATGACGCTCTTTGAAAGAGAGGAAACACCATCTTCAGCTTCTCCAACTCAATACTGAACAGGCTCACTGTACTATACTTCTGTTCTCCTTCTCTTGTGTTATTTCATTATTGATGAAAAAGGAGGAAAACACTCTTGGTGACACAGAAGCTTCTGTACTTTCCCATATATTGATGGAAGGATCACAGCTTATTTTTGCTCAACAGACCTGGGAGCTGGAATGAAATGTCAGCTGTGTGACACAATTATTCCTCAGTGTGCTCCGGCATCTCGAAGCAGAAAACACCCTGCTGACTCAGATCTCATTAAGATGCACTGAAGGGAGCAGCTGTATGATTTCTAAGCAAAATGGTAGAATTAGAGCAGAGAGATGAAAAAAAAAACAGATGAAAAATGAATGTTGTGAAATGCTTGTGCCAGTGAGACAATAAACCCCAAGTGAGTAGAGCGGCTCAGTGCTTTTGCAATCCACAGAAATTTTTTTAAATTGAAGTGTTATACCATCCAATAAGAAGAGAAATCAAATCCATTTAATACAATGATCTTGTAATCCTGCAGTGAATCATGAAAAGTCTGTGATTTACTGTATGTAATCAAATTCACCTGCTCACTGTGTTGAGGTCAAATGTCACAATTTTGCAGTTGCAGAGAAAATGAGCTGCTGGTTGTGTTTTTTTTGCAGTTAATTAATCTGCTCCATAATCCTTCAAAAAGTCCCCACAAGAATAGGTCTATGTTTCAGTTGTGAAGGTGTGTTGTAGGAATATTGCAGGTGAAAGTGTGTTTGTAAAGTCCTACTGAAGTGTTCACTGGACGTAACAATTCCCGTAAGATTCTGATATTAGCTGGTAAATTCTTGTTGGACTGCTAGTTATCCCTGCAGGACAATCTCACTGAGCAGGATACAGTTTGTCAGCAGAATCTAAACTTTCCTGCTTCACTAATTAAACAAGAAGTCTGTGTACCACATATGTACTTAATTTTTGCTGCACAAATTAGAAAAATACATTCCGGGCATTTGTTGATCAACAAATCACTCTATTGCTAGTCTTGATTGCTATATAACAATGGTCAATCAGTCCAAACTGGACAGTAAATCATCACGAGACTGCAGAACCAGGATGCAAGCACACAAACACGCTCTAATATGCAAACTGAAGTTGTCCTGACCGTGTTGGCCAGAGTGAAATAGAGTTATAGGTGACAAATGGTTGTGATTTTATACACGCATCTGTGATGGTCATCGTATCAATATAGTTGACAAAACCCTCTCACCACAAGGTCCATTTAGTAGCTACTCTGGAGCTTTCGATTTTATCACACAATCCTTCTCAGCAGATGGAGGTCATGAACAATGTTTGGCTGCGCAGCATAAGTCTGAAATCACTGACACACTGGAGGGCAGTTGGGCAAGTAAGCTGGTAAATGCAGATGTGTACACCTGTGTAGAGCGCTGACAAAAGTTGTGGTAAAATGTGCAGCTGCATGTCTGGTACGTTTGTAGGTAACTTCTACATCTGGATGTCGAACTTGTGGAGTCAGCACTTTCTGTCTCCTTCTTGTTCCTGTCACAAGTAATGGAACAGGTGCTGTTAAGGTGGCAAGACAAGGTCACTGGCGTCATTTCTCAGCACCACCGGGAGCCGTTTGTCAGAGCTGGCTATGATTTAAAGCTCCCCTTGCAATAAATAACAGAGTGAATCATTTGGCTACTGGCGGCTGTCCCGGGGTTAAAGTATCTGTAAATTGTGAGCATTCCTCTTCCTCTTACACTTGTTTCACTCAGGCGAACGCTTTGACCTGCTGCTGTGTCTCTGTCTCGGGCTGCAGCTTTTAAGTTAGAGCATCCACACTTAAAGAGGAATGAGAATTCATATTAATCTCCGGGCCCAGAAAATTAATTTAGAGCCATACTTATGCAGAAATACCTGCGTAAAACCACATAAACCTTTGAACCACAAAGGCCATTGCTAGGGCTGCTCTGATGGGGATGCTGTTAAAGATAAGAGCCACATATAAACATATAAATTTACACCACAATGGCATTTAGAGTGCTTTTGTGACAAATAGTAACTGCTTGCAGAAACATCTGTACCATAAACATGATTTAGCAGTTATTGTTAAACTGTTGTACATTAGTATTTTACACAGAAAAAAAACAACAAAAAAACAACAACCCAGAAACAAGTCTTAAATCACATCTTGACTTTAATGTATAAAAGTCCAATAACAGCATATTACAGCAGCATATATATCGTACATACATAATTTATATTGGAAAAGAGGAGGTGTAATATTCAGTACAAAAAGAGGAGATGAGCAGCTGTACCATTTCTCACCAAGCGTCATTTTATTACTTCTTCATCTCAATTCATGGTACAAAAAGAAACACACAATAACACATGGTATATTTAGTGTGCACTGTATAATATACAACATAATGCAATAAGACTACATACAGATTTTATATTTATTTATGTACATAATATACACTAATTATATAGATTGATTTGGAATGTCTTTATTTTTAACCTCTGACTGAAATCAAACTCTCTGACTACATCTACACAGTGGAGGTGACACCCTTCTCTGATCTAAAGAGAATTCCTCTCTAAATAAACTGCACACAGGTTTGAAGGGGAGGAAAATACAACAATGCGGCAGTGCACTAAGCTTGAATAAACATCAGCTCAGCTACCCATCTCTGCTTTTTCGATGTCATGCCGGCAAATATGGGAGGCTTTTCAATCTTCTCTGGCTCCTGGAGCACTTGGCTTTCAGCTGTGTGATTAAGTGTGTGTGTGTGTATATGTGTGTTTGTGAAGTGCATCCTGGGGGCTAGATTAGCTCTAGATCTGTCAGTTCAGACAGGATGCCTGCTTTGCCTCTCACTGTCAAGAGTTTGCTTTCTGCGTACACACACACACACACACACACACACACACACACACACACACACACACACACACACACACACACACACACACACACACACAGGGGAAATGCACAATTAAGTGTGCAGCATAAAATGACTGTGGCATGTGTCAGTACTGAACCTGCAGTCAGCATCTTTGTATTCTTGAGGTTTCTTGTCATGTACAGTAAAAGTTCACTCAAACAAGCCCACAAATAAGGTTGTTTCACAGGCTTCATTTTCCACTAATGTCTGATACTTTGTCTGCAGCAGCATCAAATCTAATAACGCTTTGAACTCGACATCAAACAAAGCATTGCACCGGCTGAATCAACGTTATTAAATTCATGGTCTCATTATATGGTCTGTTGTTCATTTTGTCTGGGTATCCAATTCTGCTCTAAAACGTAGTGGTGCGCGTATGTGTGTGTGATTGTGTTGTGATGAAATGGGAAAATGGGTATGAAGAGAAAGCAGCAGGGAATTGAAGATGTGGAGAGGGGAAGGGGGAAGATTTTCATTTGAGATAAAAATATACTCCTTGCAATCTCTGAACACCCGAACACCCAAACACACACACACAAACATCTACAGTGGAGACAAAGAAGGTAGGACAGAAAAGCTCAACTGACCCTGTATAAAACCAAGCCTGTAAATAGCTGACCCTGTGCTCTGTGGGAAATTGAAAATAAAAATTTCCCTACAGGGATCAACAAAGGGCCACAGTTACTCTTATTATTACTCAGGCTGTAAACCCAATAACAGTGCTTCATAGACCTCAATTATGTGAACAATGGCAGAATTACAAGGTTAAAACAACAAAAGAAAAAGCACAAAGTTGGATAATTTGCCAGTATAGCTTGTAAAAAGGCTACAATAAATTGCATATCCCAGTACACTGTGTGCAACATGGAAGACATACACAGAACTATTAGATAAAGTGTGATATGTTTTTGACTGAAAAGAATAAAGAGCGTCACAGTTTCTTACAGTATGGCTGTTCATAAGGTTGTGCTGATTATGTCAAAAGTCTTTTTTTCATCTGTCAGCGGGCAAGAAAGGGAAAGAAAGAGGAGGAGGGCACTTGCCAACTGCAGCATAAAATAATAGTGAATATACAGTATTAAAATAGTATCAATACACACCATCAGATATTGTTAGGAAAACCGAGAGCGTAAAATGCTGAGGCATCTCAACAGTCTTGACAATCTCTCTGTCTCTCACCTTTCTGTCAGCAGAAATTGGGGCTGAAAGCAGGTTTATGTGTGTGTGTGTGTGTGTGTGAGTCCCACCTTGTCTACAGGAACAAAATATTAGGCAAGAAAAAAAAAAGCTGTTAGACAACCGTTCTGTCATGCTCATATAAACGCTGCAGTTTCGTCCTCGTCATGGGTGTCGGTTCACTTCTGTGGCAGAAGTTATTAGGATGTTGAAATATGAAAACTTTAATAGAAATCAACCCTAAACATTAAAATCAATGATAGGCAGTGGTTAAGGAGAGTAAAATTTGACTTTGCCGAAGTGTAAAACCTGAAGTGTATTCTGTAATCAGTCTGTCTCTTCCCCGTGTTGGTCACATGCTGGCAGGCAGATGTGTTTCTTGGTGTAAATTCAGTGACCACGTCAGCGGTGACAAAGAAGAGGGTCTGTGAGCCACATCATGCACAGTCCGCCATTGAATGTTGGTGTTTGTGTTTTCACAGTCTGACGGCCACCACACATGCTCCTGCCCTGCCCACACACAGAGGTGCTACCTGGAAAGACAAAGAAAACACAAGAATCACAGTCACAGCTGGGTACTAAAAAGGTGCAGCATAGGATTGTCTAGAACTATAAAATCAGTGTAGTTCTGTGAAATCATGTCATTTTCATGTCATGTGTTAAAAGATCACATGCTCCTGTCTGGAGTTGGGAAAATTCGATTACATTTTTGGGGGCTTTTAAAAAAAACAAAAACAAAAAAAACCTATTGGATACACAGTCACTTCACAGTCATCAATCTTGAACACTTTTATCCCAACACGGATGAGAAGTCTTTAAAGCCTCTATAGTCAATATTTTTGTAATAACAATGGATCAAATGAATATGTATAATGTTTAATAGGTCGCTCGTAATGATGAATAGAGAATTATCCCCGACTCTGCAGCTGCCTTCGGCTTTATGGAGCTTTATCGCAAGTTTCAGCTTTTAGTTTTCTGGCCCTCAACTTTACTGCCTTGGTTCAAGGTGGGGTATGCGATTTTAATCCAATACACACCTTTTTGTCAAATTCAGCATATATCTCCTCACGGCTCATTAGCTAACTAACCCCAAACAAACTCCTGTGTTTGTACACAGTCCTGGGTCTGTAAATGTGAAATAAACAAAAGTGGCTCGGACCCATGCTGTGTGGCCACACAGCACTACTCCAGCCATGATTTGTGTGTCAGGTAACGTTAAATGACTTGCCCACGGACATTCAGCTTACTTTCTAGTTTGCCAAGATATGCTGTTGTTGTGATGTTAGCTATAGTAGCAGGATAGTTGTGAGTATCGCTGTCTGGAGCCGGTTTGCTGGCTCTGGGAAACTCTCTGGCTTCGCAGCAGCAACTGTAGGGACAGTTTGCTAACCCACAACCTAGCTAACGTTAGTTACATTACTTGATGTGTCGTTATTCGCTCTATATCATGGTATTTGTCATGGTATTGGATTTCTCCAGAATTGCATATCCCACCTTTCACTCTCACTATTCTCATAGCGTCGTTTTCAGCTGCAGCAGCCAGCTGTTTTCAGCGAGAAAGCTCTAAAACCCCTCTGTACACTACCTGCTCAGCACCAAACCGCAGACAGACACAGTTAGCGACTAGCTGGTGAACACAGTGGAGCATTTAGCAGCTAAAGAGACAGATATTTCCCTCAGGACTTGGTAGAGACCAAAAACAGAGCTAAAAGAGAGTGACTATTGGACTTAAATTCATCAGGTGTCCAGAAACACAACTCCAAATGAATCATAATGTTGCTCTGTGTCTGCTTGATGTGTAAATAGGCAACTGTTTGTTAACAAGTTCGCCATATCAACTTAAAAAGTGATAATGTGTCAGTGCTGTGTGCACAGCTTGTTTCAGCTGCCCCCAAGGGGTCAAAACTTGTTATTGCAGATTTAACTGGCCAACTCCATCTGTTGATAGAGATCATATGATATGAGGGAAAGCTCTGGAACAACTACTAAATGGACCTTGAGGTGAGATTGTTTTGCCAACTGTTATTTCCAAGGTCAAGAATGAACTCAGTTAGCCAATGTAAGGGACTGGATTATTATGTGAATGTAGGGTATGTACAACACTGATAGTTGGCGTCTTGGCTCAGACCTTGTCGCTTCCCGCAAGGAAACACTGACTTCAGCACAGCAGGGAGTAACGATAATCCTTTGGCTCTAAGGGAAGCTTTGTGTCTTTTGTTTGTCCTCTAGTCCTCTTAGTTTTTGTAGCCACAGGTAGTCAAAGCTGTCTGTCTGTCACCTAATTTTAAACATGAACTTACCACTCATGTTATCTGTCTTGGAAGTAAAAAGATTGACAGATTTGTGCTAAAGCAAGCAGGGGGAGTGATGCTACTAGGACAGGACAGACAACCCATCCACTGGTTTGTTTGTTTCAGTTTCTGACAGAAACAGAGGACACATTTAATGGTCTCAACATGTCCCCTCACATCTCAGTTTGTCCTCATCCCTCTGTGTCAGTTTGAGTGTTCTCTGTATTCTATATCCGCCCACCCTACACCCCCTCTTGTTCTCAGCATGGTGCGTGTCTCCAAAATAGCAGATTTCCAGCGACTTTGGTTAGAAATCCTCTGGGGCTATGCAGGAGATGAGGTATAAACTGAAGTGCGATACACTTCTGTTGAATGAGATTGTTCAACTTTGAAACAGTCCCATCTTTCCACTAGTGCTGCGGTGCCAAGGACAATATTAGCATGAGGAAAACACACATTTACATAACAATGAAAACATGCCAAGATACATGCGAGAGGAGCTGGAAGAAGGTCAAACTGTGACTGTGTGTTTATATAACAACTTTACTGGTGTACATCATGATTTATTACTTGTTTTTACTGAACTACAGTCAATGTGTATGAGCATGTGCATGCATATAAATCTGCTGCGTATGTGTGTACTATAAGAGAAAAGAGCTTATTAAATTGTACAGACTCTTTCCTTCCAAACAAACAGTATATAAACTGCATTTAAATGTGCGTGTGTTGCATTTGTGTGTGTTTCAGTGTGTGTACCTGTGTCCACTCATTTGTCTGAGGGTCGTAAGCTTCTACAGTATTGAGATACACCTGCCCGTCATAACCGCCCACAGCATAGAGGTGGTCACCAAGGAGACAAACACCTACGGCATCTCTGCTGATGCTCATGGGGGCAACTGCCGTCCACACATCTGTCTGAGGGTCATACCTGTACACAGACACCACACACACACACACACACACACACAACACGAACAGGTTCACACAGCACACAAAGTGAGAAATTAAGTTCTATTCCAGACCATGGTCCATAGTTTAACATTTTGGGAAATACAGTTATTCGCCTCCTTTCCGAGAGTTAGATGAGAAGATCGATATTAATCTCATTTCTGTGCATTACGTGTAGAGCTGGAACAAGGAGGCGACTTAGCATTAAGACTGGAACCTGGGGGAAACAGCCAATAGCCTGGCTCTTCAAAAACACACTACCAGCAACGCTAAAGCTCATTAAGTAACATGCTGTAAAAGTGAAAATGCTACAATAAATTGCATATCCCAGAATCTCTTGTTTTAGTAGGAGTATTTCTTGGCACAGTATCTGGAGTCTCGTCAACACTGTGAGGTTGCTAGGTACGGTACCAGTGTTGTACAGATGGAAACTATTTGTCAGGAAATAGTTACACCACATAACTCCCCCTAAAACCACAAACTGTCTTCTGTTTGTGTACCACTTTAACAAATGAGATACAATGTGTTAATTAGTTTCCCCGCTTCCAGTCTTTATGCTAAGCTAACCATGCCCTGCCTCCAGCTCAATACTTCACACAATGACAGAGTAGTATCAATCTTCTCAATCTTCTCACAATGTTGAACTATGAACTAAAACCACTATGTGTAGAATTTTAAAAGTTCAGACGTTGGCACCCCCCAGCAACATCCTACAGGTCTGAAAGCATCACAGACTGTGCCAACTTTCACCAGGACTGTTTTTCATTTTTCTATAAACAAATATGTAATATTTATAATTTAAAAGACACTGTAATATAATGTATAACATTTTATATATAGTGACTTTTAAAACAGCCATGACCTGAAAGATCAAATATAACACAAATGACATGAAAAAAAACCTATGCATATTTTAACATCACACAATAAATTGTGCACTGCGAATTTTACATTTCAAACAGCAATACGTATGATACATCTGTTATATCGCTTTTATCAAATGGCACACAAGCACACACACACACCCACACACACACACACACACACAGTACATACAGACTCACCTCTCCACACAGTCACTTAGTCGAGATGCAAGGGATGAGGCTGGAGCATCATGACCTCCGATGGCGTACAGGAAGCCATGCCAAGTGGCCACACCCACACCTCCACGCCTTTTAGCCATCGGAGCACAACCATTCCACCTGTAGATGGAAGTTTAAGCATCAGAAAGAACAAGAGAAAAATAACATGCAACACTGAAGAAAACCTAAAAAAAAGGAGATTATTTGCCTCGGACCAATAAGAACCTCGTCTCAGCCCTTCCAGTGAAGACATTAATGAATGTACTTGATAAACAGAAGTTGTTTCCCATTCTGAGAGGGTTAGCTGTCTCCTTTGATCTGTGGGTAAATAACCTTAAAAGCACATGAGAAAGAACAGCAGACAGGAAATAAAGCAGGAGGCGGCAATTAATTCAGGTCAAAAGTCCCTCGTCTCTGACCTGTTGGTGTGGGGGTCGAAACACTCCACTGAGCGCAGGCAGGATGAGCCGTCACGACCTCCTACTGCATACAACCTGAGGAAGAAAGACGATGGTGTTATCCCTGTGGACGGACACACACACACACACACACACACACACACACACACACGCACACAAAACACTGCGCACATTTCTAGACTCTGGTAGTCCCTTTTCAATTTTGTGACACTGAAACAGATGGTATAAGGGTGTATTTGTGTGTGTGTGTGTGTGTGCGTGTGTTGTGCAGGATTTGGGGACAATATGAGGTGAGCAAAATCAATCAGCCAACACTCTTGGGGCATCACAACCCCGAGCAGTCACTCAGTGTGTATGTGTGTGTGTGTGCGTGTACACACACATCCATGGATGTGGAGTTGGGAGGGCAAAGAAAGAAGTGCATCAGAACCAGTCAAGCATGTAATGAGCTCCATCAGGAAAAGAGCCCAGAGAATACGCAACACATACATGCACAATTACGAATGCATGCTGCCTGGCACACACGCGCACACACACACACACACGCACACACACACAACTGCTGGGCATGCTTAGCCAAATCAGTTGTTTCTGTATTAATTTGCATCTATAAAGCATTTCTCTGAGGCACTGAATACTAAAAACAACGGAGCAATATTGCAATTCTAATAAATTCTGAAGCAAGTGAGGAGACTCAAGTCCTGAACTTATCAAATCCCACTATTTTAATGTGCATTTGTGCACGAGTGACTGTGTGTGTGTGTGTGTGCGCTGAGTATTGTCACCTTTTCCATTACTATTTGATATTGCAGTGTGTCTGTACAGGAAAGGAGGCATTTCCCATAGCAGTTACAGTAACATAACATTACTTCTGTTACCTTCATCTTCCAAACAAGCAGAGACACGACAAATTCGTATTTTTTCTCCTCTGGATAAAAAGCTTAGGGGCTTAGCTGCAGGACCAAAACTGTTTGGTTTCAAGCCATTGAAAAATGTTCTCCATTGGTCTCTGCACTCCAAACTACGAGAACTGGATTTTGCTTATTAACTGACAATTTTTATGGCATACAGAGGTTACGTACTGTTATGAGCTACATATGGGGTGGCGGGGAATCTATATGTGTATAGTTATACAGTATAACTGACACTCTGTCTTTTGTACAGTGAGGCAATCTTTGTGTAATTTCTGGTCAAATGTCAACAATCTATTAAATTACATTAATTTAGCTGATGCTTTTGTCCAAAGTGACTTGCAATAAATACATACAGTGTCCATAGGAACAAGAGCAAGATGTCAACAAACAGACAACTAAAGGCACGTTAAGTGCTACATATGCTAATATTGAATCTTTAACATGGATATAGTGTAGATGTGTGAAGCAATGCGTGAGTGGATTTGTGAGCTCTTACTTACTTGCCATTGAGTACAGCTACTCCCACTGTGCTTCTGGGTGTAGCCATACTCGCAACAAAGCTCCACTGGCGAGCTTGGGGGTCCCACCTAGTAAAAATGATGTAAACAACTTCTCAGTCCTGCACATAGTAAAACATAATGGCTAATCTGAACTTCTAACAATGTTCCAACGAGTGATGAAATATATAGTGCAGTTAAGAGACTGTTTTTTCACATCAGTCTTTCAGGAGCAACATATCTTTCCAAAAACAGATCCTGTGTTACTCTAGATAATCTACCAAAACTGCAGTTTTTCAACTGAAGAAATAGTCCCTATGATCGGTCATGAAACTGTCGCCTCATTGTATTGGAATGGAGTCAAAAATCTCAGAGGCAAATATCTTAAAACCTGGTCAAATAAAACCACAACTATCTACATGACAACATCAAGAGGCAAGTGAGAAAATACATATATATTTTTTGTAATGTGGGTGAACTGATCCTTTAAGCAGAGTAAACAACATTGAATAAAGCAGTTCGGAGTATCCTCTTACCTCTCCACTGTACTGAGGTAGCTCCAGCCATCATGTCCTCCTACGGCATACATGGGCCCCTCTAGGACAGCTACACCTGCGATACACAACCACACATACATAATTAAATCATGGCAACTTACCAAAACATTATCAGCTTGGACAAGCTCATAAAACCACACTGATTTAGGACAACAATGTGAGTTTTTATTGTGTGTGTGCAACCACACCCACGGTATTAGGCGTGCAGAGTTAACAGAATGTTGACACCTCCATACTCAAGGGATTTATCTGCCAGAACATCTGTGGTGCCAGATGTGTGTGTCTGAATCCCCACCTCCCTTCACACACATGCACGCATTTATAAAAACAATGAAGCACCAGCACAGCACGCTTTTTAAATTTTGTCATTGTGATAGTAGGCTTGCACAGTGAGTGGGGAGACTGTCTTCCAAACAAGATACACCGGTTCAATCCACACTGGTGAGCATGACGGCAGAGGTGCTGTTCTTTAGCTGAAACTGACCTTTGACCTCACTGTGTTTGGAGCGAAAAGACAATTGTTTGAGCATCTAT
The DNA here is from genome assembly GCF_020085105.1 of Siniperca chuatsi. Classification (NCBI taxonomy): domain Eukaryota; kingdom Metazoa; phylum Chordata; class Actinopteri; order Centrarchiformes; family Sinipercidae; genus Siniperca; species Siniperca chuatsi. Next base: position 16,109,721 of record NC_058044.1, read on the forward strand.
AAAACATCACAAAAACAATGAATAAATCAAAATTATCTTTAAAATACTTGTATCTGTATAATACCATACTCAAAATACAAATAACAGGCACATTATCCATCCCCCTCAAGACTAAGACTAATCTACCTTTCCGAGCCCTTTTCAGCTTGTACTGTACGTATATCACGTTTAGGCTCACCTAAGCCATGCCTGTGTGTGGACATGGGAGGCATGACGCTCCAGGACTTGCTGTGCGGATTGTAACACTCCACAGTGTTGAGGGTCTTGAGTCCATCTCGGCCGCCCACCACATAGAGACGGCCGTCTAGGACAGCTACACCAAACTGTAGTCTCCGTCCACTCATGGTGGCTACCTGCCTCCATGTGTCCCGACGCAGACAGTACTGCTCGATACTGGTAGCACCTGGAGAAAACAACAGAAGAACATGTAAAATAAAACTGTGGCGCTTGATGAGATCTAATTTTAAACTGTCCAACTACATGGAGTTAGTGTGGCTGCATCCTGCTCCGGAACATTTATCCGTACCTTCTCAGCAACACATTTGTCGTTTTTCTTCCCATTCTTAACACAATGTGTAGAATACTGATGAACCGGACCAGGAGACCCATTCTCGAGACATCAGGTCAATGTAGGACTACACCACTTTCATTTACTCCCCAACAGTAGACTGTATTTGTGTGTAGAGACACAGAGCCTGCCAGCACACATGGATCAATGAGCTCTGTTTGATGATGATCTCCGCTAAAGACATGTCTGATAGTTATTCCATTAAGCCATTGTTAAGAGAAAATGCCTGTGAATTTTCGTCTTCTTTTATACAATGTACAATGTACAACATTAGGGCTGCAACTAATTATTACTTTCATTAATCGATTACTCTGCCCATTATTTTCTTGGTTAATCGATTGTCAGTAAAATGTCAGAGAATAGTGAAAAATGAGCACCACAATTTCCCTGAGCTGAAGGTGGCTTATTCTATTTACTTTTTTTCAGTCCGACCAGCAGACCAAAATGCAAAGATATTCAGTTCATTATCACACAAGACAAAGAAAAACAAAAAAAATGCTCACATTTGAGAAACTGGAACCAGAGAATAGTTTGCATTTTTCATCGAAAAATTTAATTAATCGATTATCACAATAGTGATACATTTTTTGTTTGATTGACTAATTATTGCACCTCTATCTAAGATGCTGACCACATAATTGCAATGTCACTGGTCAATATGTCCACCCCCTCTCCCTTTTATTTCTTGTCAGCTCTCTACGGTGTACGACTGAATAACAAAAATGACTAGAAACTAAAAATATACAACACTAACTACAATTATTATATATGTAAATAATGTCTGGATGTGTGTGGTTATGTGTAAGTGACTGTTCTACCTTTCGTAGCATCCATGCCCCCTACGGCGAACATGGCCCCAACGGTGGCCTTGCGGGGCCGGGTGCGGGGACTCTGAAGCAGGGGCCGGCGTTGGGGCAAGAGGTGATACTTCATCCCCTCCATCAGCAGCCGCTGGCACTCCATACTGTCCCGGAACAGAGGGTTGGACTCCAGGTCTGCCAAGAACTACACACACATACAAAAACGCATATATGGACACACAGGGGACATGTGACAACTGCTATCAACAAGCAGTTGAAACAAATGCAAGGTGTGTGTGTGTGTGTGTGTGTGTGTGTGTGTGTACTGCGGGTGTAGGCCAGTGTGGGTTACGATGTTATCACTGATTGTGGAGGTCTGAGGGTCGAAAGAAAGCTGCTCTCTCATTGATTGAGAGATTAGATCAGATCAGACCAGCAGCCATTAGTGCTTACACATACATACACAAGAGCACGCACACACTGATCATCAGACACACTGGACGACTAATCTGTCCTCAACATCTCATCAGCTTTCATACCCTTTAACCTCATCTATGATCACACGCACGTACACACACACACACACACACACACACACACACACACACAGCCAGGGGCTGCAGCATGCAGCACTTCAATACACCAGTCTGTTCCTTAAAATACATCCACAGGAAATCTCTGCCTGTGAGCGCGGCAGGGTGATGAGAAGCAAGTTTTCCCTGAAGGCAAGAAGACATGAATTACATGATTTACATTTAGATAGGTGTGTGTTTGCGTATGTGTGTGTGTTAATAGATGGAAAGCAGTAGAGTTTCCAGAGGAGACTGATTTTTTTTTATAAAAGCAATTTTAAGTTTCCAGACTGCGTGTGTGTGTGTATATACCAGCATGTATGTCTGTGTGCTGGCTGAAGCTAAGTCAGTGGGGACATTCAGACATGGCTGCTAACATTCAATCAAAGAGAACAACTATAATAGAGGATATTTGATAAAAGAGAGAGAAAAAAAACACTTTTATACCCTCTTTTTCCTCCGCCAGAAATCCCACTACCCCAAATAATTAAATTTGGTCACTGAATATAAAATCAATTTTCCCAGCCAGACGTGGAGAGCGTAAAGCAAGCATGCTAAATGGATAAGCAGCTTACACGCCAGGGTGAAACCATGCTACCAATGCATACAATCACCGAGGGACAAATTAGGGTGAACCCTATTTGTGTGTGTGTGTGTGTGTGTGTGTGATAAAAAAGGACAGAGATAGAAAACTGTTCTCTCCTGTGCAATTTATCCATCATGCTGTGAAGGATTGAACGCGGAGGACCAGACAAGACTGAATCTTGCAGGTGTCCCACCTTCTCCTCTCTGTCCTCTCTTTACCTCGCAGTGGGGAGCGAGAAAATAATTCTCCCCTCTCTGTTTCAGCTCACACTTGGACAAAAAAAAAAAGACAGCATGGACACTTGACAAACACAAAAAAAGACAGCATGGACACTTGACAAACACTCTCACATACAGACAGAAACACACATCTCCCAGCTATGTATATTTCTCATGCTTTACTCCTCTCCCATTTCCCTTGCATGACATGCTCTTACCGATCTCCATCCTGACTTTTTAGGAACAGTCTGCCTTTGCACCATCCCCACTACACGCACATGCACACACACACACACACACACACACACACACACACCACTAACTAGAGCTGAAACTATTAGTCAATTAATCGATTATTTGATTGAAAATTAATCTACAAATATTTCCATTATCATTTACATAATTTTAGATGGATGGCAATGTCGGACTGTCGGTTGCTTACATTCATGATCCCCAGAGGATGAAGCATACTAACTTTACCTCTAGCGCCACCATGAGGTTTACATTTGTGGTTTTGAGTGAAATGTCTCCACAAGTATTGGATGGGCTGACATGAAATTTGGTACAGATATCCATGGTATACAGAGAATGAAGCATATTAACTTTTTGACTTTTTCTCTAGTGCCTTCATCAAGACCAAAGTTTACTTTGTCCAACACTTTGGTTTGTGACTAAATACCTGCAAAACTAATGACCTTCCCATCAGCCTCAGCTGTACTTTGTGTTTAGTGCTACTTGGCAAATGTTAGCATGCTAACATGCTAAACTAAAATGATGAACATGATAAACATTATACCTGCTAAATATCAGCATGTTAGCACAGCTGTAAGTTTGTTCAAGCAAAAATGACAAAAAGTCACTGGTTCCAGCTTCTCATATGAGAAAAAGTGCTGCTTTTCTTTGTCTTCTATGTTAAGGAATTGAATAAATTTGGGTTTTGGACAGTTTTTCAGAAAGTTAAGCAGAAAAAAAAAGAAGCAAGATTTTTTTTTTTACTAATTTCTGCAATTTTTGAGAAGTGATTAATAGACAAAATAATCAACAGATTAATCAATGATCATTGTTGATGAAGACACCCACACACACTTACTGCCCTGTTTGGTGCACACAGTCCCATTTACAGCCCACAGATGCTCCTCTGAGAAGATTAGACCAAGTGTGTGTGTATATATGTTTGTGTGTGTGTGGGTGTGTAACAGTGGTGATGGGGAGAAGGGATTAAAGGTATTAATTTGGAGCATTGATGTCTTCTTGATGAGTAATTGCACGGCGGCCTAGATAGAGAGCCGAATAATTGGTTGATGAATATTGATCAGTCGTGTCTGTGTGAGGTTTATACTTTGTTTTACTGGCATTTCACAGCTCATGAGGTTGCTGAATGTTAATTTATTTGTCAGTTAAGCATGGTGGTGGTGGTGGTGATACACTGTTAAAGGTTGAATCAACCCTCTGCTCTAGTGCTATTCCACTGCTTTACCTCTCTGCCATCCATCTTCTCCCCTGATTATATGTTGTGGATTTCAGCTGACGTGTTCATACTGTTTATCACACAAGAGCAAAACGTGGGAGATGTATAGACGCTGGCAAAGAAGACATGGGGGGTGGGTATGGGGTGGTTATCTCTACAGTTTTTATATAGTGAGGGAAATGACAAAGAGAACAGATAATTTAGCTGCAGTTAAGAGAGATATCACACATAATTAAGGTTTCAAACATGTGTGTGTTTGTCTGTGCTTCCAATGCCTTAGGCAGTAACTGATGTTCTGCCTAGCATATAAACTTCTCAGCATCACATTACCAGTCAAGATAATCAAGAGAGGAGAGGATTGGAGATACACACACACACACACACACACACACACACACAGGCACAAACACAAGCACACACCTGACAAAGTAATGGTTGTAATCTACCATTAGCATAATGGCTATTGTCCCTCCAATTGCCTAAAGAGAATAGTGAGTGGAAAAAGACCAGCAGATCATCAGGAGGAAGACTGATACAAATTCTCACTGCATCCTTTGCTGTGAGAGATTAAGACATAAACAACTTTGACAAAGCTCCTACAATATTAATGTTTTTTAGCTTGAAATGTGTTGATTGATGCCACAAAGCAAGACAAATGGACAACAACCTCATGAACGCAGTAGATAACTCTTGTTAGTGTTTGTAATTAATCTTTTCACTGTTTGCTTCTCAGCAATATGCAGATTCATTATTACTCATTTAACTGATGTAAGAGTGTGAGAGAGAAAAAGAGACAACAAAAGACAGAGGAAAAAGGGAAAGATGGAGAGGCACCTGATAATGTTGTGACACTGACAGACATAAAACTGTTTAACATGCTGCTTATTATTATTAATCATTATTATTATTGTTATTGTTAATAATAATAATAATGATGTATTGAACTAATACACCAAATCAGTATCAGTGCAAATACTAACCTCATGAGATCGGTTATCGGGCCATGATGGGACCAATCCATGTTAATACAGTTTCTTTGTCAGTGTCATTTTAAAACTCTTTCCGCGATAGGTCACATTCAGTCATGACGGGCTGCTGACACAGCAAATCCTGTCCACTTGTTACTTTAGAAATGATTCCAATGAGTTCAACGCAGTGAGATATAAAGATTATAAAATTGGGAAAACGGAGTATTGGATAGGGGTATCAGAGTTGGATGGGTGTATCTGATTATTAAACCTGCAATAATAGATTTTTTGCAAGTCGTGAACACACCATTGACACTTCATCATCACATTTTAAGTTGATATGGCGAACGTGTTAACAAACAGTTGGTCATTTACACATCCAGCAGTTACGGAGCAACATTATCATTTATTTGGAGTCATGTTTCTGTCCACCTGATGAAAGTCCAATATTCCCTCTCTTCTCTTTAAGATCTGTTTTGGTCTCTACCAACTACTGGGGGAACAGAGTTCATTGCAGCTCTTACCTGTGGCTGCAGCAGTGGCAGTCGGATGTGAGCCAGCAGCAAGGGTAGGTGACGTTCCCGTGTGACGGCATCATGACTGACCCACGTTAGCAAAGAGGTTACTACAGTTTCTTCGTCTGGCACGTTGACATCATCAGACGTGAGCAGCCTCTCTATCTCCTCCACTGGGAGCAACAGGAACTCCTGACCTCCCACCACCTCTAAAAAGTGCTCCTGGTGGACGGAGAGATGAAATGGTTATAAGAGTAGAGAAAGAAAGAGTCAAATTAATCTCAAAAGAGTAAGGATTAATGAATACTACACATTAACATAAAGTCTCCACATCCATTTTTGAAAATCTCTAGGTTTTTTTCCCCCACACATTGCACATATTGTTTTTTCTTTATACTGTGAACATTTGCACATTCTTTCTTCTTCATTTTAAATACTGTACAGCTCTTCATTTTAGAATAATTTAAATTTACACATTTTAATTTTAAATTTCTATTTTATGACTCTTGACTTTTACAGTACTTGTTTTCTTATCTCTTTGTTATTTTGACCGTTATGCTCAACAACACCAAGGCAAATTCCTTGAGCGTGAAAACCTACTTGGCAATAAACCTGTTTCTGATTCTGACATGAATTGCAGATGAAAAATGAAAAAAGGAATGAGCAGAGGAAAAGACAATAGGAAGATCGTAGAAAAGGTTTCAGTCGTAGTCATCTGGACACTGTTTTCAGAATCAAGACATTTCGGCTCCCATCCGGAAGTCATTCTCAATTGTGAAAAAATTGGACGGGAACTGGAAATTTAAGCTACTCTGAGTTACATAAGCCCTGCCCTCAGGAGGGAATCTGCCTGAGTATCTGTAAATAGCTAGTTTCACCTGAAACTGACCTAATAGTTTCAGGATGGCCCAGTAATCAGTAATCAGGCCTATTATTCTCTGGCTGCATCTACTTCATCACTGTTAAGTGCCTGATTAGCATGTGATAGGCGTGACCAAGGTGATAATACACTCTGATAGACTTTGGGCAGATTAAATCTCAGACCACCATTTCTGTTCAAAGAGGGGTTCTCTTTCTTCACAAAAATGGCTTCCTTGACGCCCCGTTCAAACCAACTCTTCTCTCTACTAAGAATCTTCACCTCGCTGTCTTCAAATGTGTGGTTTGTAGCTTTTAAATGCAAATGCACGGCGCTCTGTAATCCTGAGTTAGCGTGTCGTCTGTGCTGATAAAGTCTTTTGTGAAGTGGCTGTTTGGTTTCGCCTAGGTACCGTTCTTTGCAGTTTTCCTCACTGCACTGAATGGAGTAGACAACATTGCTCTGTTTTTGTGTGGGTAACTTGTCCTTAGGGTGAACGAGTTTCTGTCTTAAAGTGTTGCCTGGTTTAAAGAAGACAGGAACATCGTGCTGTCTAAAGATCCTTTAGTTTTTCAGACAGTCCAGATACATAAGGAATGGAGACACCGTTCCTTCTTGGTTCAGTTACACTTTTGTCCTGTTTTTTGGCTCTTTTAACTTTGTTGATAGCCCAAGTAGGATAACCACAGGCTGAGAGTGCATTCTGGACATGCCTTTCCTCTTTCTTCTTACCCTCTGAGCCTGTGGGCACTTCTTTGGCTCTGTGTTGTAATGTCCGGATTACACCCAGCTTGTGCTGTAGTGGATGGTGTGACTCAAAGAGCAGGTATTGATCCGTATGTGTTGGTTTCCTGTACACTTCTATCTGGAGCTTTCCGTCCTCTCCTCTGAGAGTAGAATAATCAAGAAAGGCCAAGCGGTTCTCTTTTGCATCCTCACGCGTGAACTTGATGTTGGGGTCCACCGTATTAATATGCTCTGAGAACGCTTCCAAGTCTTGTTTCTTGATTTTCACAAAGGTGTCATCCACGTAACGGCACGAATGACTTGGTGGTGTGCCGGGAACGAGGATAATGCCTTCTTCTCAAACTGTTCCATGTACAGGTTGGCCACAATGGGAGAGACCGGAGAGCCCATAGCACAGCCGTGAATCTGTCTGTAGAAGTGTCCCGGAATTGGAAGTAGGTTGTGTTGAGACAGATGTCTAATAGTTTACATATGTGTTCAGGTGTAAGCTTGGTCCTTTGCTGCAAGGTGGAGTCCTCCTGCAGTCTTCTCATCACCGCTGTCACTGCTTCTGAGGTTGGGATGCAAGTGAACAAGGACACTACATCATAAGAAACCATAACGTCATCTGGGTCCAACTGGAGATGTTTCACTTTGTCCACAAATTTCTGTGTGTTTTCCACATGATGTACTGTGTTCCCCACCAACGGAGCCAAGATTGTAGTCAAATGTTTGGCTATGTTGTATGTGATGGAATCTGTGCTGCAAACGATGGGTCTGAGTGGAACATTCTCTTTGTGAATTTTGGGAAGGCCATAGATGCAGGGAATGGCTTCCCAGGGTATAGTCTGTAGTACAGAGGCCTGTCTATCACCTCCTCCTTCTCAAGCTTCTGTAGACAGTCTATAACCTTCTTCTTGTAGCCATTGGTTGGATCTCTTTTAAGTTTTTGATATGTGGTTGTGTCTTCAAGAAGGTTGTTGACCTTGGTTTCATAATCGGCTGTGTTCAGAATCACAGTGCAGCAACCCTTGTCTGCTGGTAGAATGTTTATGCTGTGATCCTTCTGCAGTGCTGAGAGTGCCCTCCTCTCTTCGGATGTAATGTTGGAAGGAGGTGGTTTGGCACTCTTTAATGTTGCAGTGACACGTAGCCTCAGGTCTGCAGCCTCTGCTTCAGTCATGTTGTTCTTCCTAATGGCTGTTTCTGTGGCTGTGATGTAGTCCACTGTAGGGATGTGGTTGGATGTAACTGAAAAGTTGAGCCCTTTGGAGAGCACATCTTTTCTACCTGTGTCAGGATGCGGTCTGATAAGTTTTTGATCCAATTGTTTCTGTTGATACATGTCTCCCTTTGTTCAGTCCCTGATCTCCTGTTGTGCTGGTCCTTTCCTAGATTCCTCTTATTCAAAAGGATGAAACTATTAGGTCAGTTTCAGGTGAAACTAGCTATTTACAGATACTCAGGCAGATTCCCTCCTGAGGGCAGGGCTTATGTAACTCAGAGTAGCTTAAATTTCCAGTTCCCGTCCAATTTTTTCACAATTGAGAATGACTTCCGGATGGGAGCCGAAACGTCTTGATTCTGAAAACAGTGTCCAGATGACTACGACTGAAACCTTTTCTACGATAGAACACTCCTGGACGAATGAGGGACTACACCGTCTTACAGTAGGAAGATATGAGTAGAGAGACGAAAGAGATCAAGGGTTGGAAGGAAGAAAGGAGAGTGAAAAAAAGGGGAGGAAATGAGGGCTTGAGAAAGGTCAGAGGAAGATGGATGACAAAGCTGGAGAAAAAAAAAGGGTCTGGTTGAGAAAAGGTCGGAATGATTTTGTGGTATAAGATGGGGAGGCTGCTTGAGAAGTAGAGAGTGGACCTGATCACTTTCATTATCGATTAATATATTAATAAATCAACCAATAAATTGTTTGGTCTATAAGATGTCACAAAATAGTAACAAACTTCTTAAAGCGCAAGGTGACATCTTCAAACAACTCTTTTGGTACAACAAACAGTCCAAAACCCAAAGAGATATATTTAACTATCACAAAAGACAATCCTAGCAATTAAGAAGCTAGAGCCAGGGAATGTCTGGCATTTTTGTTAGAAAAAACGTCTTAAGTGATTAATTGATTATCAAAATAGGCTGCAGGTTACAGTGAACGCAGATGGGGTAGAAACGAAAACTAGATACTTAAACATGGAGGCCAGTTTACAAACAACACTTGTGGTACATATACTCAGTGTTAAGCCACATTATGTTTAGTAACTGTGTGTTTAATGTGTGAACTGTGACAATAAGGTGATGACAATGGTGATAATGGTTGTTGTTGTTGTACTGTGACTGTATAGTTTGCCATAACTATTATAGACATGTTTTTTATTTCTCATTTGTGTTTTTTAATTCATTTATTTTGAGTGAAGTATCATGTGTGGCAATGTAAATGTGACCTGATTCCCACATAAATACAACATTTAAAATAACGAAAAGAAAACGATCTACACTCCAGTCTATTGTATAGCTCCTTCACATTGGCTGTAATAATCCTGTGAGCTGTGTCTGTGAATATGAGTATGTAAGTGAATTACAGTCACAGGCAGACAGTCACACCCAGATAAAACCACCTCTACGACATAATTACGCCAGATTAAAGTTTAGCATTAATCCACTTAGAGAGAAAGGAAGAAAGAGAGGAACATTGACACTGACAGAGACAGACTCACAGAGGGAGGCAAGGCGAAAAAAATAAAAAAGGCATGTGAAGAACAAGAAAAGAAAAAGAATAATCAAGTCGATGGAGGAGCTATTTCAGAGTCACCATAGCAACCCTGTGCTGAAAACAGCCATTGAGGCGATAATGGTATGTGGTGTGTTGCGAATGAGGAACCAATTTGTTACCAAGCATAACATCAAGGCTGGAAAATGACCAGAGTCTGACGGGGGGACACTGTATAGAGGTAGAGAGGGATAGTTGTGAAAGGAAGAGGTGGAAGAAGCCTGTTTGTTGTTCTTACATTAATTGGTAAAACCTAAACATCACCTGTGGTCTACCTGAATCTATGACATCATTTTCAGATCCATATTTTCCCAAGCAGTTGCTGGAGCTGTACCCACCATGGTGTAGGCGTGAGCGGCCCTCTGCAGGTCATTGCAGCCCTGAGCGTCAGCGTAGGAGCGGATACCCAGACAGTTGGAGGGGTGGAGCTGCTTCATGAGGAACGAACAGCAGGCCTGAACCACAGACGTTAACTGTAGCAGGCAAGAGGCTGACAGCAGAGACTCGATGGTGTCCTCCCTCAACTCAAGTCGGCCTGGAAGACAAAGAGAGGAGATGGAGTAGAAGAAAGACAGATAGATGTCAAGAAAGAAAGATGAGATATCATAAAAGGACTGTATATTTTAAAGTGTCTAAGATTTATTATTAAAAAAGGTTTTGAGATTAAGAGTAACACCGCCATCAACTCAAGCAACTGGTCATGAAAGTCCTTTTTTATAGAACTGAGACCAAAACTGAGATTTTTGGTCTGAGACTACTAGAAGTTAATTACACATATCCCAGCTTTCCTGCTGTTTTACAATTTCTGTTGGAGAGATTACAAAAATGCACACATGCAAAACAATAGCTGGAGTGGTTTCCTACTTAATTAACAAAAGCAGGTCTGATAACTAACAGTGCATCATGGTGTGTGATTTTTCTTTAAAGAGAAGAGCCTGAAACTATGTACTCATCTTTTTTCTAATAAAAAGGTGATCAGTGTGTCTGTGTACCTGTGTATGCATACTGCACCAGGACCCACAATGCATCAGGGTCTACTCCTTCCATCTTCACCTCGTCTTGCTTGGCCTCCCTAACATCACTGGTAAACATGGCCGCAAAGTAGTCCGACACGGATGAGAGGACCAGTCTGTGAGGGGAGAGAGTGTCAGGCATCAGTCAGAGGGGATGGACAGCTGTAATGGAGGAAGACTTTGACCTTGCTGACAGGACGAGTCTAGACTGACAGGGAAAGGATGCAGAACAGAGAGGGAAAGGGCAGCCTGGAACTGATGACACTACCAGACAACGCACAGAATTATCATCCTGTAAATATAAATACACATGTGAACAAACGAGTGCAACACTATGAAAGTCTTTCAGGAGAGACTGTCTGTGCGACGTTATTCCCATATTCAAATGATTATCACGTCTCCCCCCTCTCTGTGATAGCTGGCTTTTCACCCTGCTAGTGAGTATCTTACGTTGTAGGACAACACGTTATACGAAGTAGTTTTCTTCCAACATACCCCGCCATAAGTTACTAATGACCTGTTGGTGTCAGATTTAACAGTGGTCTGCAAATTGCCACTTTCATACATTAAAAAAACAACAGCTGACAAAGTATTATAGTATGGAGATGAAACTACTGTGTCTGACGTGTCCCGCCCTGTTGTTAAACAGAAGCTGAAGTGACCCCTTTTTCTAAGTTAGTTTATGGAAAGTCTACAGTTGTATGACTGAAGGCCACAACAGATATGCATTTTCTATTATGACCTACCAACAATCATCTGCAGTGTGGAAAGTCTGTACTACCAACAAGGGTGGGGGCCGGCATCTTTAAGACAGTAGGCTTATGAAGTGGGAGTGGTGCATTATGAGTGTTGTGAGTTGGAAAGTATAGCAGAAGTGTCAGAATTCAAGCCAAAATAAGTAACCACAAAAGACAAGTTAGACCAAACAGAGACCAGAATAACGTCTCGTCACGTAGGTCTGTGGTTTTTACAGCATAAAACTGAAAGCTTCAAACCATCTTAGGAGACACATTTTCCACTCATTCATACAAGACTGATCAAAGACTAATGTTTTATTTTTTCTTATCTGACTGCTATTCTGTATCATTGCCTGCTCATTGCTTGACAGACTCATATTCAGACTTAAGCCCCTTTCAGACCCCTTTTCGTTAATCTGATGGTAACATGTTGGTCTCATGTCTGATCACTTTTACGTAAAAGTCATGATGGAAATCTTACTAAGTCCATCCTAGTAACATTTCCACATTACTTTCAACACAGCACAAGTCTGAATTAAATGCTGTCAAATTAACATAATGGCTGTTGAATACAAGGTAAAACATGCAAAGAGAGATGCATGTCTTGTAATGTTACTGCCTTCAATCCAACAGTTTTTTTAAAATGTAAACTAAAAACCTATCTAGTTAGTCAGGCTTTTACATAGTATAATTTCATGGTTTCATTTTTTATATCCTAAATCTTATCAATCCCTTGTAAAACACTTGGAATTGCCTGCTATATAAATAAAGTGTGATTGATTGATTGATTGAACGAACAAGTGTGCTGAAAACCAGCAAGTAAATGGACTGTAATTATTACTGAGGTAGAAGGAAAAAGAACCTACATGTATGCACTCCAGACAGGATTAGTGCATGTAATATTAAATATTAACCTAATTTCCCCTAACGAAATAAATCCCCTCCTAATGGGACTTTCATCATGTTTGCTCCTCTCTCTGAAGAGATGTTGTTAGCGGTGGAAGAAAACTGCGCAAACAAAAGCCTGGCATGGGCCTACGGCATCTCCAGATGTTTGTGCATACTGAGCATATTGAGGATAAAGAGCTTCATGTCCTCAGATGTTTAAATGCTTCATAGTCAAACTGCAGTGGAGCCAGTTTTCCCTCAGTAGCAGTAAATTTTCACAACTTGTGACATAAGGGAGACTGACCTGAAGTCATTTATTTGTTTAGGGTTATTTATCTTTGAAACCAGTGCCACATTAGAAGATCTCTGAATTATGTGAAACTAAACTGATATTTGGAAAAGATGTTGGAAGAAGTGGCACATTGTACACACAGATGCCATAAGCTTCTCTCACATTAATACACTTTAACAATGCGTTAACACATCTCCTGGCTTTTTACAATGTCGCAACAAGTGTTCATCTTAACATAGTGATATTCTCTGAAAAGTCATACATTTTACAATGAGAGGCAAAAGAATGAATCTTTGTTTCCTTATTTCATGCTATAACTTACTAGAGATGTTTTTTTGCCCGACTATCCCATGTAAAAAAGTTATTTTTTCTATTCTCTACATTCTCTGGTTACACATGGCTTGCTATTTCGAAAAACTGCTATCAGAAGCGTCCACACAGAACAATGACAGAAGAGACAACCCCAGCCAGATCAAGTCCTGGCATGCACTATAAAAGACATGCCAATCCATGCAGTCAGAGGAGATGATTCAATTTGCATGTGTCGATCACAGCAGCTGAGAGAGAGAGAGAGAGAGAGAGAGAGAGAGAGAGAGAGAGAGAGAGAGAGAGAAGCTTAATACAAGGTCAATTTAAAATTTAGAGGCGAGAGAGTCTGAGAAAGAAGATATACAGCATAATGGAGAGCAAGCCATGAAGGACAGAGAGGAATTATCTTAAGGTCACTTGTTAATTAATTCCCCGCCACAACAATCCATTACCCTTTCATGTCACTGCGAAGTTACACACACTCATAAACATCAAGGTATTAAAAAAGTACCATCAAGTATTTAACATTTAATGAACAGTAGTTTTCATTCTTTGCTTTCAGAGATGTCTTTGTAAATGAGGTGGTGATTGACTAATGGATGCAAAATGACAAGACATATACAGTTGTACTCCAGATCACTGCAGGGTTCAGTATTTTTAATGTCCTGATCTAAATATGGCTGATGATAAGTAAACTTATCGTGATGAAGCTCACAGTAGAGCTCTGTTTGACAGCTATATGAACAGATTTCCAGATCTTAACATCGCTTTCTGAGTATTTACAATTTTCTGCTCCCACTGTTGTTTGTGTTTCTGTGTCCTTGTGTGTGTGTTTTTGACTTTGTGGTCAACAGACTTGGATGTGCATGTGTGTGTACTTAAAGGTTGGGTATGCGATTCTGGAGAAATCCAATACAGTGACACAAACCATGATATAGAGCGAACAACGACAAGTAATATAACGAACAACACCAAGTAATATAACTAACGTTAGCTAGGTTGTGGGTTAGCAAAGTTTGCAGCCAGAGAGGACGAGACGGTTTCCCAGAGCCAGCACACCAGCTCCAGACAGCGATACTGACAACTCTCCTGCTACTATAGCTAACATCACAACAACAGCATATCTTGGCAAACTAGAAACTCATTTAACGTTACCTGACACACACATCATGGTTGGAATAGTGCTGTGTAGCCCGGTTTGAACCAATTTGTTTATTTCCCATTTACAGAGCCAGGGCTGTGTTCAAACACCAGATTTCTTTTCAGCGCACACACTGAACAGACAGCTAGCGGACCGCGAGGAGATATTTGCAGAATTTGACAAAAAGAGGTGTACTGGATTAGAATCGCATACCCCACCTTTAATGTGTGTGTATTATTCACATGTGTATGACACTGGAACCTTGACAGACAGCCTGAAGCAGAGAAGAGTGTGGTGTATGTGTGTGTGTGTTTTACAGACAAAGATGTCAAAATACACTTTAGTCAGCAGGAAGTTGTTCTGCCAGTATTTCAGTCGGGTATCTCTCTCTCTCTCTCTCTCTCTCTCTCTCTCACACACACACACAGCATTTTCACTCCTTAATTTTTCATGTGGGTCTCTGTCTGACTTGCAGTGAGCGACACAGACTATATACAGCAGTGGGTTATTTACACAAATGCATCTTGCTGAAGACAGAGACATGGCAGGCAATGTGTCACACTGTAATGGAAAGAGCAGAGAGTAGACAAAATGCCAGAGTGAGGAGAGCAGGAAACAGATGAGTTGGACTCAGGAAAGGAGGGCAAAAGCTGGGAACTGAACACTGTGCCTGTTTGTGGTTGAGTGTGGATGTGCTGCTTGGTGCAGAGATAGAGTAGTGGGAAAACAGAGAGGGGGAAACAACAGGAGGGCTGGTAGGACAGACTTACTCAACTATTATGACTTTTCTCTACGCATACTCAGAATAAAAAGGTATTGCTGTGGCTCTAGGGATGGCAATATGTTGGTTTGTTTGTCAGTCGGTCGGTCACCACTTTCTTCCAGACTGAAATATCAACAACTATTGGATGGATTGCCATGACAGACATTCATGTTCCCCGGAAGATGTTTCCTACTGATTTTGGTGATCCCTTGACGTTTCCTCAAACTCCACCAGCAGGTCAAAGTCTTCCCTTATCCAGTGAAATATCTCTACATCTACACTATGGATTGGCACTAAACCTTTAAACAGACATTCATGGTTCCCAGATGATGAATCCTAATAACTTTGGTGATCCCCTGACTTTTCCTGTTGAGCCACTATGAGGTTAACATTTGTGGTTTTGAGTGAAATGTCTCAACAACTATTGGATGGATTACCATGACATTTGGTACAGACATCTGTGCCCCCCTCAGGATGAATTGTAATAACTTGGTTATTCCTTAACTTTCCATCTTTAATTTGTCCAACACTTTGGTTTATGATCAAATACCTGCAAAACTGATGAGATTCCCATCTACCTCAACTGTACTTTGTGTTTAGTGCTAATCAACAAATGTTAGCATGCTAACATGCTAAACTTAGATGGTGAAAACGTACAATTAACATTATACCTGCTAAACATCAACATGTTAGAACTGCTGTGCTTAAGTACAGCCTCACAGAGACACTAGCATGGTTGTAGACTCTCAGTCTTGTTGTAGGAAAGACAGACAAGAACAGAAGACATGAAAGTTTCTGAACTAAAAGTATACTTACTAATAACAGTTAGGGTAGCGCTCTTACAGGTTTTTCTATATGGGAGTACAAAAATTGATTGCAAGATAATGTATTTATGTAGGGTACAGCCCTAGAGACAAAATGTATAATTGTGCTCTACTTTTAAAAGTACATATAGAGCTTGAGTTTGGCTCAAAGTGCACTGCTTGCAACAAACAAACAAGAAACATCTATCAGCTATATACAGTACAAGTGGCCTATTCAGCATGCACAGTAACACAGAGAGAGAGAGGGAGAGAAAGAGGCTGTATGTTTTGTATCCCAGCAAAGCACTTTTATCCTACACATACGAGAAATCAATTGCAAACAAAACAACTACTTTCAGACAAAGATGTCTTACTCCCACCCCCTTGCTGGCACACAAACACACAACTTCAGATGCTGAAACACTCTTTCACAAACACCATTAGGATTCTCATACAGCAGGGTCTTTTTGTCACCATCTGTGCCTGGAGGACCAAATCAAATGAGGCAGAAGAGGAAGGCAGTGAAAGAAAAGGAGTCTTTCTGCTGGCGGAGGACCGCTCTTCTGTCTCTTCCTTGTACAGATGGACCCTGCTGCTGCACCAGTGGCCACATGCCCAGAAAGCAACAGCAACAGAGCAGTGTAGTGGGAGCTAAGAGGTGGGTGACCGACACGTGTGTGTGTGTTTGATGCATGATTCAGAGGCTCAGGTGACTATGTGTAGTACAGAGAGACTACAAAAATAATGAGCATGACTAGTTCTGCTGTGTGTGAAAGATTCTTTCCAAATAGTATCCTCTGTGTCATCATGTCTGTGTCTGAGTGTGTTTGAGTTAATCGTAATGCTTCTGCATGTGTGTGCATAGTGCAAAGTTTAATGTACATGATGGATTTAGAGCTGCAGCTAACAACTATTTTCATTATCGGATTATTCCAATTAATTGATTGATTGTTTTGTCTATAAAATGTCATCAAACTATTTCTCATTTCCCAAGGTGATGTCTTCAAGCTGCTAGTTTTGTCCAAACCAACAGTCCAAAACACAAAGATGTACAATTTGAAATTATATGAAACAGAGGAAATATATTATTAAAGAAGCTGATACCAGCATGTTTGGCATTTTTGCTTGAAAAGTGACTGAACAGAAAATGGTTGCAGATTCATTTTCTGTTGATCGACTAATCGAATAATTCATTCAGCTCTAGATGGATTTATGTTTCACTGCACATCGGTGTGTATGTGTATGTCAGTATCTAGACAGAGTGACAGTACGTGCGTGTGAGTGCTTGTGTGTTAGTGTGTATCCTTCACAGAGTTCTCAGCAAGTTTTGGGCAGCCAGAAACATAGGGGAAGTGGCCATAATAAACATCCGCCCCAAAGAAACAATATTTTTACAATATGATATTGTTAAAAACTGAAACTCCTAACTATATTTCTGCCTTCATTTCCCCAAATAATGTAAAAAGCAGTTTTTGATGATTATAGACGTCATCTAATGTTTCATTCAGCCACTATAACACAAATGAGTAGTTGAGAAAATAATTAACTACAATTTTGATAAATAGATTAATATTTTAAGTAATTTAGCAACCAAAAGAGGCAAACATTGACTGGTTGCAGCTTTTCCAATGTGAGGATTGGATGCCTTTTTCTGATTTATGTAATTGTAAATTGAATATCTTTGCGTTTTGGGCTGTTGGTCAGATAAAACATGCAATTTAAAAGACATCACCCTGGCTCTGGGAAATTGGGGAATATGGGAATTTTTCACAATTTCTGACTCTTTTTGGCCCAAACAATTAATCAGTTAACCTAAGACATAATTAAGAGATTAAGTGATAATGAGAATAATCATTAGTTGCAGCCCTAATGACTCTATTCAACATCACAATCTTTGCAATGCATGTTTTTGTAACATTTTAGTGTCTCCTACCTGTGTGCAGGTATCCGCCGGTCTCCAGCCACCAGTATGACATCACACAGCTGTCGGGACCTCAGGTAGCCCTCCATCTTGCGGAAGGTGACGTCGGCGTGAGACAGAGCGGTGAACATACACTCTTCTGGACATGCACATGGCTCCATCGACACGCATGAGGACAGTGTGGCGCTGCTGTTAGACGTCCTGTGCCCACACAGTGACACGCAGCCAAAGACCAGCATTCACACCAAAACACACACACACACACACACACGGACAAACAGACACAAAGAGAAGGAGACAGAGGCTTTGAGTGCATGTGTTGATGCTGATTCTCTTTTGTTCAAGACAAAGAGACAGATGTGTGGAGAGAGTTACGACAGCTGCTCTGTGTCTTCCATGAGCCATCACCCTCACACGTATTCGCTCTCCCCTTCACTTTTTAACAGGGTTACTGTATGTCGCCAGAAGCAGACAAAAGCTCTTTAATGGTCCAATTACTGGGAGTGAATGGCCAGATAAATTTAGCCCACTTAAAAGAGAAGCTGCCAATTAAATAGCTGTGGGAGCTGAGCCCATAGGATATACAGTAATTTACTCTGCTCCCTAATGGCAACCAGTTTCCTTGTATCTATACCAACAACGGGAAATGGAGCAGGGTTTTGGGAGAGGATGGCTTCAACATTCGCTATTCACTGGTGGTAGTGTTGAAGCCCTGGGCTGTTATGTCTTATTCTTCGAGTCTGAGCTGATGAGGTGTGCATGTGCGTGTGTGTGTAAGTGAGTTGGTGTGTGCATGTGTGTTCATCAAAGATAAGCACCAAAGTATAGCTAACCAGTGAAACATCAGCCATCATGGCTCCCAAACCAGCATTTAATTTATGAGAGCCAGAGCTGTACTTCCATTTTTAATTTAACAGCAGAAGTGGCAGGACTGGCCCTACAGCACAAAGAGATAAGAAATGAACTGATACTCCAAGGATGAATCATTTCCACTGTACAGTTAAAGAAAAATCACACTCTTTTTTTAGGGGTGTGTGTGTTTGATGCAAATGAAACCGTCCTAAATTGCAATTTTCCACACGCATATTCTCCCGGGAATAAACAGAGAGAAAGCAAGACAGAAATTCTGGGAAGGCACTGGGAAATGTGGCTTGTGTACACAACATGATTTTAAATGTAAAAGACTGAATTATCTTAAACAGGGTGATAAATGAGAAATAATTTTTGTGTGTATCCGTAGAGTGTCCTCTTTCTGGTCTTTGTGGTACAGAAAAGGTTTTCTGGTCCAGGTCCTATTAGTGCTTAGTAGCATCTGGAAGTTAATCTTCTCTTTTCCATATTCTTCATACATGTTTGCACTTTAGTTACCTATAACGTTGTCATTCTGTTATCTTTGTGTTTTCCAGTTAAAGGGTTTTCCTGGGGAGTTTTTCCTTATCCAATTAAAGATTTTAAATTATCACCCAACTCTGCAGTTCCCCTTAGCTCTACGGAGCATTTGAGTGTCTTTCAGGCCATTTGGTGAAGACCAAAACCAGAGCTAAAAGAGTGAATATTGGACTTACACTTGCTAGGTAGCCATGCAGAAACACGACTCTGAATTAATGCTAATCAATTCTCCTCCTGCTGATGTGCTACAGCAGGAGTCATCTCCCCTCTGCCTTTGTCCTCTACTCCTCTATATCTGTCTCCCGTCCTCACTTTTATATCTTCAACTAGTCCATCACTCACTCCATTCCACCTCATCTCATCATCCCAATATCCATCTTTGCCTTAGTTTTCTCTCTTCCCTATCCCACTCTTACCCCTCCAAGGAGACTTTTTGGCTAGCTTTCCTGTCCTCTTTTGTGTGTGTGTGCGTGCATGTGTGTGAGTGTGTATGTAGACAAATGGTGTAGCTAAATACTGCCAGAGGAGATGGCTTTGAAGTGGGGGAACGCTGCCTTCCAGTCCCCTTAATTGAGCCTGGCAGGCACTCAAAATGGACAGAGAGAGAAACAGAGAGAGAGGAGAAACAGAGAGTGTGTCTGGGGCGAATCAACACCATGCAGCCAGATTTTTTAAACCCCTGCACCAGGCAAGGACACTCACACAACTGCCATTCAGTGTCTCTCTCCCTGCCTCTCTCCCTCTTACACTCACATTTGCACACACACTCCCCTGTGATTAACTATCTAGCCTGATTAGCCTGTAGGCTAACAGCTAATGCAAATGAAACTTAGTTCTGTAAGCTGATATACGACGTAATCCTACAGCCATAGTGCCTGCCTGGTCACATGTTACTGCCACCGTGACACACATGCAAATGCTTTTGTTTTATAACACATTAGTAGGGAAAAAGAAAGAGCAAATTAATGGACAAGGGTGGGCAATTTAAGCGGGGGCTGGGGGTGAAAAAGTGAGAGGAGGAGATCAGCAGAGTTGAGGCGAACCTTCAGCTACTCTGGGATTCTGTATGCGTCTCTTCCCATGATCCCTTTTGGGATTCTGCCACTCATGTTCTTGGAGTATCATACTGTACACTGGAGCTCTCAGACGGACGGGGATGAATAGCACGCAGACAGAAACACACATACAAAAATCACAAAACATACATGCACAGAGCTGCATGCTGTATGCTGCAGAAACTAATCTCTGTGTTGGTATGGCAACCATAACATGTTGAGGGACATGGCTATACCCATGCACATGCACCATACATACTCAAAATCTGTTCAGGTTCACATCGTTATTTCGTCTTTGCTTATGCTACTGAGGCTGGTGTGTGTCTACGTGTGCATTACTATTAAGCAGAAGTAATTTTCTGTGTAAGTGCTGCCAGACTCCCATCATCACTGAAGAAAACATCAAGTATTGCATAACAATGGATATTTTTAAAACCATATTTCTCTCCTTCTCTCTTTCTTTCTGTCTCTCACACACACAAACATACACATTTGCGGTGAAAACAAATGGGGTGTAGAATGAAAGAGCACCAGACATTAAATCGCTTTAAAAAATACATCAGCGTTTGCTCCCACTGAAAGCTGTTTTAAAGTGTGAGTGTGTGTGTGCGTAGCCTATGAATCATTTATATTTTCTTATGTGTGTCTTGGGAACATAGAGTATGACAGGAGGCTTTCAGATGCATCATTACGCCGGTATAGTAAACACACACATAAACAGACACACACACACACTCACTGTCTATAGCTCTCCCTTTACTTCATTACATTTATTGCTGCATCATCATAAAAACATAAATCTGTGAAGTCTGTGCAGATGCGCTTAAGAGGAGTTATGATGCCCTAATTGCTTTGTTTTACTATTAGTCAAATGCCCTTTTTTCACAACACTACAGCTGGATGGCCACACCAATGCAACACACTACATCATGCATGTGCACATAAACATGCAGAGCCACTGAGGACTATGAGTAAAAGCTGGAGAATCAGTCACTGAAAACAAAACAAATATCAAGTGCAGTATCTAGCTGCATGCCGAGCTCAAGCCTGGAGTCATATTGTCAATTTGACTCTGAAAATCCCATACTCACAAGAGTGCATTTGTGGTTGGTGGAGCCTCATTAGGAGGTTGAGAAATCAACGGACCACATGCTGTGGCCCTCCACCACTGCATACTGTCTGAACAGCCTCTTGCTTAGTGAATGCCCCATTGACATTTTCTATATATTCAGTAGCAGCACACTCACAGTTTCCACCTGCCCTGTGTGCACCAGTAATGATGATTATGATAACAGAAAAGTGACAAAACCTAATGCCACTTGTGATAAAGCAGAATGATTCATCAAATTATAAAAACACTAATTTGCCTTTCTGTAACTGTAAACGCTAACTCAACCAGTGAAGAAGCGCCTCACTTGCCCTAACTTTTTTAGTAGGAGTGTGTGTGTGTGTGTTTTATGAATTTCACAAAACAAACTAATTACGTGACTTGATTCGGGGCAAATTTTGCTCTCTAAGTTTACTTTTAGCGAGAAGATCCCAAAACAGACATTCATCCACTCAAACCTCCCTCTCCTACCTGCAGGAGCTGGAGTCAGTTTCCGGGTGGTTGTTGTTCTCCTCGGTGCCCGACGCCGCCGCCGCCTCCTCCTCAACCCCGGCAAGAGCAGAGGGCTCGGGTACCAGCTGGGGCACCGGAGCCTCGCCGGGGGGCTCCATGCTCGTCACCGGGCGGGAACGACGATGAGGAGGCGGGGAGACCCAGGACAGCGCCGCGGCGGAGCTCCTGCACTCTGGCTGGCTGAAGGAGCGGGGACAGGAGCTCCCCGTTGCTCCAGCTGCCGCTCCCCCCGGACTGCCCCGACTCCCCGCCGGATCAGCAAACTTTCTGTTGCTGCCGTTACACAGGTTAGACCCGGCGCTGCCACTGGCCACCAGCCCGCTGTGACTCCCCGCGCTGGGGTTTACGCTGGCTGAATTCGGGTTGCTACAGCCGCTAACTGAAGGTCCGTCTCCGGAGCTGCCGCCCGTTCTCCTCCCGGCGAAGTAGTCTCCTAGCAGCGGGGAGTGAGGCGGGGGGACCGCGGGGTGACCGAACCACCTCCATCGGATCCTGAGAATCTGCTTCACATCGAACTCCTTCCGCGAGGAAGAGCCCGAGCCGCTACTCGACATTCCAGGGCTCGACACGAGGAAATGGCGGGGGAGAGCCCGTGCCGCTCTGCCGTTAAAGCTCAACACTGTACTGTACGCGCGTCTCTACTGGCAACCGCACGCCCGTCAACCGCGACTGGAGGCAGTGAGCTGAATATAGCGGAGTGTATATGGACAGAGAGGGAGGGAGGAGGGGGGGGGTCTACACAGAGTTTTAACGTCAGTGCCTCTTCCTGCACAAACCAAGCCACAAACATTTGCCACAAGGACAAATTAATGTCACACTTCTGCCAAATAGGCTAATGCAGTGCAGGCCACAGGCATTTTGTAGAAGACAGGACTATTGTTGTTATTATCATCATTATTCATCAAGCCAGACAATCAATCAATAATACTTAATAGTAGATGGAACCCACCAAGTCAATGTGTTTGGCAGTATAGGCCTACAGGGCAAGAGATTTATCTTTGTGTGTGAGTCTATAGAGTCTATAAAGTGTCAGAAAATAGTGTAAAGTGCCTGTCACATTTTCCTAAAGTTTACTATCATATAAAACAAAGAAAAGCAGCACATTCTCACAACTGAGAATGGAACCAATGAATGTTGGCATGTTTTTCCTTGAAAAATGATTGATTGATTATTAAAATAATCACCAATTAATTTTCTGTCAATTCACTAATCGTTTCATTGCTTTTATAATAATTTTGATTATTGATTAATCACTATGATGCAACTATCTTTATTTTTCAAGCAAACACTCTCTGGTCCCAGCTTCTCCAATGTGAAGATTTGTTGCTTTTCTCTGTTTTTTACCATTATAAATTGAGCATCTTTGGGTTTTGGATTGCTGGCGGGACAAAACAACGTGCTGAAGGTGTCACCTTGTACTCTGGAAAATTGCATTTTAAAAATATTTTCTGACTCTTAATAGCCCAAACTATAATTGATTCATTGAAAATAATCACCAGTTGTAGCCCCAGTTGTATTACTCACATAGTAGGGATATAAATTTGTTTACACAGTCACATGGGGATTGGTTAAGGTTAATGTTAAGGTTGGGATTAGTCATATCGCAGTTTTGGTTTTAAGGTTGGGATACAGTCTCCAGGAAATAAATACATAAATGCAATGTCCTCCTATGAAAACACGTGTTTTTGTGACTGCGTGTACATATATGCCAGAGTGAGCGAACCTGGAGGTTTGTCAGGCTACAGCAATCATTACATGTTAATCAAAGACTCTGAAATGTAATGAGGCGGTGGGCACATCCTCTTTGTCATCTTCATTTCTACCCTGTCTGGCTGTCTTCACTCACTCCTCTCAGCACCTGTCTCTCTCTGTGAGACTTCGTCACCGTCTTATTGCCTCCTAACAATCACACTTTGTTTAGAAACCTGGCTGCAATAAAGCCGACTTGCCGATTTGTTGTTTGAGCAGATATTGAAAACAGAAAATAGCCAGTATTACTTCGAATCACCACAGTACTAGACCTGAGTGTCCTTGAAAAATAAATTTCACTCCCCACATGTGCACACAAACACTCACACCTCCTTATTCCCCTTTCCCTGTTTCTCCACAAACCATTGCTCTTCTCCACCCATTACAACACTTCCTTCCCATCTGTCTTTCCTTCTCCTCCCTGTCTTCCCTCCATCTGCAATGCAACAGCTATTCATAGACAATAATGATCAGTGGGAGCGGGTCCTGTGGGAGCCATCCCATCCAGGCGGCCGGGGCACCCACCAGACCAGCCAGTGAGGACTTTCCTCACCTTCTGCAGTAACCCCGGGATGACCACAGGATGTGCCGGAGCCACGGAACTGGAACACAGTGTGTTCTGGATGGAGTCCCACTAACAGGAGGGGAGGGATGCTTTAGGAGCCCCACTCAGGCAAAAATCAATGAGTCAAATAGCCGAGGTCAGTTTGTGAATTACACAGACACAGGAGATGTGTTACTCATAAATTGGCCCCGCAGACTAACAGCAAGACCCGAAGACTCATTTTTTCCGTAACTAAATGACTGAACGGAGCGGATGAATACGGCCGATTTAACTTTTACCCGCTTTTGTTGCCAGATTCTGAGAAACAGAGGGCTTTTCTTCAGTTTCAAGATGTACTGACAACTAAGTGCAGGACCACCCTCGCTGCTCTATCTGTTCAATACTACAAAATCAATACACACACACAGACGCATAAACGCACACACAAGCCGAGTCTGCAAGGAGGCGTGAAAACAAGCAGTAGTATCATTAAGGCAAAGAAATAACAAAGAGTTGCAGCAAAGAGTCAGGAACAAGATTTCAGGAACCAGATTAGATACACATATCTAATCTTGGATATTTTGGTTAAAATGCTAACTGATTAAATGGAACAAACCTTTTAGAGCTAATATACTGCCTGGCCCCAGACAGACTTTGTCTTTAATGTACTAAATAAACTGTAGAGAGTGTGCGTCAATTCAAAATCTGTCTTGCATATTGATTGACTTCTTGAATTCTTCTCTGAGCATTAACTCTGCATCAACAAACAAATTTGCTGGATCGTATCTACCTAACAGGAGTGCTAATATGTTTACATCAGCCTGTGATTTGGGGAAAGAGAATGGATCTCACGTGCTCTTTTGTGTTGTTTGAGTTTAAGGGTTAAGGGCCATATTAAAGGGTTACCTGGATAACTTCATAATGCTGCCTTTTAAATTTCCAACCAGAGTATGCATAGGGAGAGGCAAATGTTCTGTCCATCTCTGAAAAAAACCCCTAAGGAACCAGAGAGTAAACCAATGCATTTTTGCAACACTCATGATGGAAATGCTGTCCTGTTACTGGGGAAGGCTGGGAATGAGGCTCTGAGGGGGAATGAAGCTGAGGAATGACGGGCCATTCAGCTCTGGTCTCCTTCAGTTGCATCTAATCATTGGTCACTTGGCAGGAGCCTCCTTGAGCCGCCTACTGTTATTGGTCTCCTGGCTGAGGTAGTCAAAGGCTATCACTCAAAACTCTCTGGCACAGCTTTATGGCTCTACAACACTCTGGACACACACACGCACACACACACACACACGCATGAAAATGACACCATGAAATCCCATTCACACACTCTTCACACTCGATAATCATCCTGTTTATGTGCATTCACACATGCAAGCATGCATGCACACAAGCACACGTGCACACACGCAAATGGCAGCATGTAATCGCATTTACGCACACTTTGTACGCATTCAACTACACACACACACACACACACACACACACACATATACACACAAATACAAATACAGAGCCAAATAAAAATAGGTAGCAGTCATCTGGGGAGAGCTGTCGTAAAAAGATTTTATTGGGCCAGAAAGTGAAACATTATCTGTCTGGCCTGTCTGTGATGATCAGCTCATCTCTCATGACTGATAATGGCCTTCTTCCAATCTCTCTCCCTCTCTGTGTCTTTCTTTCTTTCCTCTCTCCCCTCCTTTCTGTCTTCTTTTTCTTCCCTACACTGTTTGGAAACCTTCTCTTCCCTCCATTCCTCCCCACCCACACTCTCCTGTATTCTCCCCAATCTCCTTCCCCAACCTCCATTTCCTGCTCCCCATCTCTGCTATTATACTGTGACACACAAGGGAATATGTGAGTGTTTGTGTGTGCGTGTTTGTGTGTGTATGTAATGGTGGGACTGTGATTCCCTGAGGTGGAGACCTGCAGGGACGACGCTGCAAGAGCCATTGTTCTATATAGCCTCACAGACATACACACGTCATGACTTGCCTGCATATGCCCACACACATACACATACACATACACACACAAACACACCCGGCTCTGAAAAATATGAACCATATACCCACTATACATTCTGCATGCATACACAAAGAAACACAAGGACACACTTTCATTCAAGTCACGGCCCATACATCACACACACACACACACACACACACTCTCACTGCCTGTTTCCGTTGTGTAATCAGAGTGTTGGTTGGTGCTGTAGCTGCAGGCTAGTCTGTCCTTGAGACTCAGACTGGCCAAGCAAATAATTACCTCTCCACATTGACTCGCCGGCTTCTCCCAACATATGAACGAGAAAGAGGCAGAGTGTGTGTGTGTGTGTGTGTGTGTGTGTGTGTGTGTGTGTGTGTGTGTGTGTTGCAATTCAATTGATCTGGAGGCACAATATTCAATGTTATTGAACAGGAAATAATTTTTACACCAAGGCACGAAGGCTTTTAGGGTCGAAGGAGACCCAAGGTTTGAGCATGTGTGTTTAAAAGTGTGTTTACTTGTATGTCTATCTTTGTGAGGACAAATTTTAGGGTTAAGGTCAAAAATAGGTTTAGTGGTTAGGCATTTAGTTGTGATGGTTAAAAGAGTACTCCACTGATTTAGCATTGCACTCCTATAACACTGTTGATGGACAGTTAGAAAAAAAGGATTAAAATCGATGTAGAAGAACCAGAGATATCGTCTTTTTAATTCCATGCATTCTTCTTTCTTGTCAAAACCTGGCACCTAAATTACCTACAATACAATTTAGTTTAGATTAGTTTATTAAATGTATTTATATCAGGGACCATGTACAAAATACATTAATCTCAAAAAAAGGAAAAGATGCTTTGTACCAGATTTAGCTACTAGCTAATTTAATGTGAAAGGAAACAATAAAACATAGAGCAAATCCTATCATCTCCACTACTGATGATGAAAATCTGGAAATCTGTGCAGATTTTCACATTGATGGGGAGCTTATTCCATTCTTTAATGGCTTCAAAAGAAAAAGCATATTGTGCAAAGGCGAAGCATTACAATCTCCCCTTGAAGCAGATCTTGAAGCTCTGCTTATTTGAACAGAGCAGAGCTGAACAACGCTCTTCAACAGTGGAGGAGCAGCCTTATGGATTATTTTATGCAATAAACGGACATCTGAATACATAATTGAGTTGTCAAAGCTTAACATTTTATATTTAACTAGTATATCATGATGATACTGTCAACCGTTGACAGTTCGTTCGGAGATTCTGGTGTGCTAGTTATGCTAATGTAGCCTCGAGCCACTAATCTCAAACAGAGATGAGGAGCAGGATACAGAGGTCTGGTAACCTCACTTTTTAAAAATTCCACGCCCCCAGATGTTCTTCATGTTCAAACTTGTAGGTTTCAGACCCAGCCGACTCTGACTCAAGTGACATTACTTGAGGCAATTTATTAGATTTCACACAGCTCCCTCTCGTGCGACAAAATGCTTTATACAACTTTTTTAACATGTAGTAATAGCCTACTCCCCAAGACCTGTAAACTGACTTTGGTGTGTAAAAGTTCACCTTCACGGTTAGGGGTAGGGGCTAGGGAATGCATTATGTCAATGAGAGTCCTCACAAGTATAGAAGTGCAAGCATGTACAGTATGTGTGTGTGTCTAATCTGGATAAAACGCAGACCACCTTCAGCTGGTAATTTCCCTCTTATCCTCCATCACATCAGTCAATAGCAGAACCACACAGATGAAGGACGGCATTCTCTGTGGTCTTTGTGTGTGTGCGTGCATATATGTGTGTGTGTTTGTGTTTGTGTGTGCGCGCGCATTGGGCTCAATCTGCATTTGAGGCGTGTGTGTTTTTGCTCCAGATGGACTATGTTGTCCCAGTTTCCCGAGAAGTAACTAATAGGAGAGATGAAAGAATAAAAGAAACTCAACATCAGTCCATCAGAAAATTTTAGATTTCTCACTTCGGTGCTCCTCCTCCACCCTCTCTTTTTCTATTTTTTCATCACGTTTGTGTGTTAACAGACAGCAAACATGCTGTAAAGTTCAGGAGGAGGAACAACAATCAATGTGAACGGCGCCACTACCGAATGATCAGTGGTGCAGCTCGTCCATTTCTTTAATGCCTCCTTTTCTTTTGTATTCCTCTTTTGATCATCTCCTGTGATAAACTCCTCTGTCCATTTACTAATGTCTCCCTCCACACTTTTCTGCCATCCATTAACCCCTGTTCTCTCATTTCTTTTGCTATCCTCCCCCTGTTGAGTGATGGATCTACTGTATGAGACTGTTAATTAAGCGTGTCGTATGTGCCACTAGTGGAGGGTTTCGAGTGCAAATAAAGTAGATTGCGGTGAGTGGGAGGAAAAGCAAGAAAGACAGACAGACAGAGAAGGAGAAAGAAAGCTTGTGTGATCCAAGAGATGAGAACACAGCGGCCAAGGATCAAAACACCCAAACTGCCCACAATTACATCTATGCTTTGCATTGACAGAGGGAGGCACACGCACACGCACACACACTTTCTATCTGATCTTATATTGGAGCAGAAACCTCCCATCCTGCTCCCTCTGTACAGAGCAAGACTTTGACACACTTTTACTGCCATGTTTTATTCAACGCAAATGTAGAGAGAAAAAGATGTTATTGAGTGTGTGTGTGTGTGTGTGTGTAAAAGATGTGTGCTGTTGGAAGCATTTTGCCACCAGGTTCTGGGAGGTAGAGAATACACACATAACAAACACACACACACACTCTTTATGCACACAAGGCTTGCCTTTGGACTGCCCAAGTGTGAACCAAACTGTCCAATTACTTTGATCCATGCCTGTTGCTGTGGGAAGAGGAAACAGTTTCTCCCTTTTTGCCTTAAAGCACATTACCTGGGTACACACACACACACACAGACACACACACACACACACACACACACACACACACACACACACACACACATACACATATACAACATAATGGCTATGGTCTGGCTTGCTAGCTCTGGTTCCTCTAATTGCCTGAGAGGATGGAGAGAGGAACAAAACAGCGAGGGAGAATGGAGAATGCAAACTGCCAAATTTAACCACATTTGTCGAGCTGTGCATCTGTTTAGCAACCCCAGAGCACGAGGAGGATGATGATGATGATGATGATGATGATGATGGTAGCAGCCGCAGCTGAAAAGCAATGGCTTCTGGCTCACATCCAGTCTAATCAAACTCCTTGTTATATCAGCTCCTGCCCAAACACACACCCACATGCAGTATACATCTTTTTGGAGCAGAGACAGCAATTGATCTGCCATTGATCTGCCGGGGCCTGACATTTGGCCTTGGTGGGTGTAGCTATTCAACTCTGACATTCAATTCTGCTGCTGCAGGACAAACAAAAGTTTATGAGCAGATGTTATGAGATTACATGACCCCGACAAATCACACTGCGCCCTCCAGCAACAGCAGCAAATAGAACAATGGCAACCTGAGTCCATCCAATAACATCCTTGCAGCAAGAAAACCATTCTCAAACGGTTAATCCTATTGATCCCTAAAAGTATGACACTGAATTTGGATTTTATACTGCTAAAGAATATACATCTTTGTTGTGATTACAGCCCATCCAGAATGCCCTCACTGGTACCAAGAGGAGAGAAGAAATCTCTGATCTCCTCAATTGCTCCACTGACTGTAGAACAGTTCACCCTTCACTGCCAGGTCCTTTTTATCGATTGCCATTTTAAAATCCCATCGTAATACCTTTCTTTTTACAAATGCCATTAAAGTAAACACAATTTCACATCACACTTAACATAACTATATATGATATGATTTACTTTTTCTGTTAAACTTACTGTAACTACCTTATTTGCTCTTTAAACAAATTGACTTGACTTGATTAAACCCAGCCTTAAACCTGCCTTAGCAGATTTTCTTGGCTACTTTGGGGCAGCATGCAACATAACTGTTAGCAAACAGTTGCCTATTTACACATCCAGCAGACATGGAGCAACATTTGCATTTGTTCAGAGTCGTGATTTTGGCCACCTGATTAATCTAAGTCCAATAATCAATCTCTTTCTAGCTCTGGTTTGGTCTCCACCAACTCCTGAAGGAAATATCTGTCTCTTTAGCTGCTAAATGCTGGTTTATAGATTCAAAAACAGCAACATATAAAAAAGTACAGTAATAACCAACCTACTTCTTTTCAGTAGTCAGAATTCCTCACAGCAACAATCTCCCATTTACATAAATTACACGTCTGTGTGCAAAATGACTCAAACGATCACTAATCCTCCTGTCTGTGTGTGAGTTTGTGTGTGCACACATGTATGTGTCAGGTTGTTTGCCACTGTTAAAATCGCTGTGGCATGAAGTTTGCAGCTGCACACAACGGGAGATAATACACATCCTGAATTATTGATGGAAATGAAAACAACTCTATTTTTTCTTTCTACTCTCTTTCTCTGTCGGTAACTGTCTCTCCTCCCCTCTAGCCTCCCTCTCTCGCCCTCACCCATTTGGCAGATTAACAGCACTCTAATGACAGTAACACTCAACTGGTCCCTCTTTGGTTTAGTTTGCAAGCACATACACATACTGTACACACACCCCAACACACACACACACACACCTGCTAATAGTCTCTATTCTTAGGTATAAAGCAGGTGTGTCTGTTTGCTCTTGCATAATGCCACACAGGTCTCCTTGCAGGGCAGGTGACAGGTAGAGGATAGCAAAGTGCTTGCTGTGCAATTCGTCAGCACTCTCCCTCTGTCAGTACTCCCTGTCTCTCTCTCTAATGCTCCATAGCTCTTTTTTCCCCATTTCCCTACTGACATTCTTTCTCCATTTCTGTCCATCTCCACAAACCACATTTGTCTCTGTCTTATCCCCCCCCCTCCGCCCCGCATCCTGTTCACTCTCTTCCTAAATGGGCTGAGTGTTGAGGGAGGAGAGGAAGTAGAAAACATGAGGGAGAGAGAGAGCATTTATGGCCAAATAAAGAGCAGGCCTTAATAATTTACTCTGACCTGCAGCCACGTGCCAATCACAGCCCATCGCTCCCATAGAAATGAGAGAGAGAGACACACAAGTAGTGAGAGAGTGATGAGGGAAAGAAAGAGAGAAAGAGAAGCTGATATGTTGGTACTGACAGTCCCTTGAGGCTGTGATGAATTATTTTAGGTGTTACACTGGTCTTAAAGCCCTGAAATATTCACTGTCAAATGTCAAGAACAGAGAAGCTGAGGCATCTATTAAAGAAAAATTGGAAACTAATTTAATAGTTTAAAATAGTTCAATTTAATGACACACAGCAGAGCTCTGTAACAAACCGGTGTTTGGGTTGTAACATCACATTGGGATTTTTTCTCAACTACATGTGAGAGTTTCTCCGAATAAAGTGAAATATTTTGGATATGATGGAGGTCAGAGACTGTGATTTTTTTGGTTCAGTTGGGGGCAGCAGAAGAAGCTATAACAGAAAATTGACAAATTATCACCTTATAAAGTTCTTGTGGCGAACTTGTTGGCAAACGGTTGTCTATTTACACATCCAGCAGACAGGAGTCAACATTAGGATTCATTTGGAGTTGTGTTTCTGGGCCACTAATGAATATAAGTCCAATATTCACTCTCCTTTAAGCTCTGTTTCAGTTTCCACCAACTCCTGAGGGAAATATCTCTTTAAATGCACCACTATGTTCACCAGCTAGTCACAAACTGTCTGCTGTTTGTTGCTGGCCAGGGAGTCTACAGTGACCTTATTCGCTGAGAACTGTTGTCCAGTGCAGCTGAAAACAAATCTGATGAGGTCTGACCTGGTGAGAGTGAACCAAACCAGTAAAGCTGGATTTATGCTTGATGCGAGGAGTTAACAGGAGACCTGCCGTAGGTAACTAAGTTGTAGGTTTCGACTTATAGTTGATAGTGTGGTGATAAAAAACTTATTTCACAAATTGATATCACCACTGCAACGCAAGACGCATACCATGTATATGATTAGGCCGTATTATTCTGTAATTATATTCCTTATGTTATACGTAATTATAAAATAACGTTATATAACTTATAACATTATTTTGCCTTGTCTCGTTATTCAATAGGAGACTACTGCGGGCACCATAGCCCTGACTTATTACATTTTGCTGAGGCACACGTCAGCGTGCATAGACTCCGTAGAGTTGGGTAATAATTTTCTGTGGGTTCGTCATTACGAGACACCTTTCACATTACACACAGTTATTTGATCCATTGTTAATATACAAATATTAATTAATGCAGCTTCAGGTTGCGTTGAGCTCTCTCAGCCCCTGTAATTTTATCATCTTGAATAACTCTCTCTGTTAGGCACATGCCTGCATTACATAGACACACAGGACAGGTTTATGTCACTTTTGTGGCTTTTCTATTTATTTACATTCATTCCCTGGAGGCATGTACTATCCTTCACCATAATAGATACACGCCTCAGCCCAAACCCTAACTTAACCTTAATTTTACCCCAATGGAGACAGAAACCAATTTGTGCTGAAGGCAGTTGCAGTAAAAATAATAGAGGACACCAGTTTTTCCCAATTAGACAAGCCACCCTGAATCAGTTGGTGTAACTCCACAATTTATCCCCAAGTGTGACACACACACACCTGCATGTACACATACAGAAATTTGACTGTATTCTCTGGTCAATTCTGCTCCTGGTGTGAAAGAAATAGATAGTGCCTGAGAAGCATTTTTAGTCTTTGGATAAGGCAGCGCTCTATCCAGCAAGCTCTCGAATTGGTCGGTCCAAGGAAGGTCACCTTACCCCCCACCGATCATTGATCCATAAACCAATGAGACAACAGAGAGACACAGAGGGAGGAGAACAGGGACGGACAGAGAGAGGAATCGAATGAGAGAGGTGAAATGAGGAGAATAAAAGGTGATCAATGAATGTTATAATAGTGGTTAAAGACATGCAATTCTGGCTGCTTCTGTACCTGAATGTCAGCCCAATCTCAAACCAATCACGGCCCATGAGTTACAATCTTAAAGTAATTAGTCAGCCAGTCGACATTTGATCAATGCTGGATCAATTCATCACTTAGCAAGAGTGTCTGAAAGTAATGCCTCTAAAGAAAAAAGAAAAGAGACAGAGATGGACGAGAAAAGGGGCAGCGAGCATAACGTGGCCCTGCCCTACACACTTTCAGCACCAGAAATACATCATTACACCTGTGTGGCATAAATATTCGCTAACATAACCAAATACACATGTGTAATTGCATTATTTAAAGCAAAACAGTTTCTAAAATTCTTTCAGACATTTCAGAATCATATTTTTATCATATCAATATTTTTTGCAATGACATCTTTCATACAGAGAGAAAAATTCTCAGTAGACCAAAATGACTAAATGTACGAAATGACTGAGTGGAACAGAAGTAGATGATAGGTAGACTGAGAGGAAATTAGGAGCACCAACAAATGAAATAACAAAATAATCAATCAGAACAGTTCAAATCTGCTATTTTTCTGGGTCTTATTCTCATAATTGTGTCCATTTTGACTAATGGGTCATGCTAACTTCCTACTCCCCACTCCCCACCTTTATTGGAAGGACTCGGAAAACATGGAGTCCAGCAAAACAATGTATATCAAGGCAAGATGCGAGAGTCTCCTAAAGCTTTCCAAATAAACTTAAATTTGACATAAATCATTTCAAACGCTTGTCTCTGAGACCCATTGAAAATAAACACAGAAATGAGCCCCCTGGATTGCAGCTAACTGTACAAGGATCTACAACTTTGACACAATTCTTCTGCTTTGGCTACTTCCTTTTAAAACCCTTAAAACTGTGGGCCGTCTGCTTTCGAACATCCAAAAGTGAGATTGTGGCTAAGTGCAGGATAAAAGAAACAAGGCAGGATGAAACGGGTTTAGAGTAAGAATTAGTGGATAGAGGTGGTGTTAACGATAAGAATGAGGGGAGGCATTTAGAGGACGCTGACACTGCAGCTTATCAACTCATAAATGGCCCTCACTACTTCATATTTTAGCACAAGGGAGCTTTTAACATGCATTTGGTTTATTGAGAGTGTAAGAAAATGCATTCAATCATTGGATGACAGAAGACCATTTAGGACGTGTGTGTGTCAGAAGAGAGTCTGGAGATCGGTGATAAAATGTTAATTCAACCTTAATGACTTGAATGTTCTCACTGATGTATGATTATATTTATCCATGCCAAAAACTATTACAATTAACAATATGGAATTAACCTGCTTCGTCTGAGTGATTTCTTTTATCTAAAGCACAAAACAGAATTTCTCAGGGAATGCAAGAAAAGTCAATGTCACTGAAATGTCAAACTTACCAGCCAGCTTCCTCCCAAAACATCTGCTTGCTCCTTTTCTAGCAAACTCATGAATAACATTATCCTAAAATAAAATTTGCTCTCATGCATGAGAAACTGCGTATGTGTGTGTGCGTCTAATGTTTGTGTGTGCTGCTTTCCATTATAACGTTAGAGAGAAGACTCATTTTATTCTCATTGAACAAGCTGCGCTACAAGACGTGACAAGAATAGCCAGCTATAGAAATCCATCATAATTTACAGAGCAGGCAGAGAAAGAGAGAGAGAAATGTTGTGTTTATCTTTAATCAAGCTCTTACTGGATATACTTGAAGAGCTCTGGAAAACAGCAGGGTCATCATAGCACAAATAATGCATACAAATCTTTAAATTCCTCCATATAACCAGCAGCAAGGCAGACCACTCATTGTACAGTAGATCATCTTCACCCACTGAATCCACTAACAATGACACATTTCAGGCTGTAGTGGACTTTTAGCTCAAATCACTCCATAATGGTAATGAAATACTTTGAAGCACAATACAAAATACTGACATGTTTATTTGTTTGTTTCATTGTAGAAAATCAAATCAATTAATAAAAATGCATGGTCAAAAGTTTTGATTCTGCCAGGTAAATTTAAGTATGACCATCATTTCACTGAATTTGTGGAATTTTTAAACGACTGATCTCAACTCACCACTTCAGAGCTTTTTCTTGCTTTTTTTCTTTGGCTCAGGTGTCAATATGTGACTCAGCCGCATGATAACAAGTGGTCGTATATCTTTAGTCTCATAATCTTAATTCTCTTAATCTCTGTCTCTTTAAAGCATCAATCATTGATTTTTCTTACCACTTGGAGGCAGCGTAACAAGCTGTAAACACAACACTGACATTTCATAACCTTATACAGTTGTTGTGGTGAACGTGTTGCCAAACAGCAGTGGTGGAAGAAGTTCTCTGATCCTTCACTTAAGTAAAAGTAGAAATACCATAGTCTAAAAATTCTCCATTGCAACTAAAAGATTTTAATTAAGTAAAAGTACAGAAGTGTTAAGCAAAATGTACCTAAAGTAGCAAAAGTAAAAGTACTCATTTTGCAGAATGGCTCCCTTCAAAGTGTTATATTATTAAAGAATATTCTGTAACAAATGCATATAAGAGCATTTTATTATTGTAGTTTATCAATGTGGAGGCAATTTTAGATACTTTGTATACTACTGGGTAGATTAGTAGAAAAATTGGGATAGTAGTAGAAACATTAGTATTTATTTAAAGTCATGTTTGTGTTTAACCGACAAATGTAAGAATCAATATTCACTGTTCTGCCTGTATATTGCTCTGATTTGGTCTCTACCAAATTCTGAGGGAAATATAATTCTGTAGCAGCTAGATTCTTCAAATAGTTGGCAACTTTGTCTCTCTGCAGTTTGGTGCTGGGCAGGTAGCGTACCGCAAGCTTATTAAAGCTTTTTCACTTAGCACAGCTGCCTGCTGCACTATGAGAGCGGTGAGAGCGAACCAAAAACATGTAAAGTTGCAGGCCGTAAAAAACAAAACAATGAGCTGAAATACACTAAAAGACTCTGTGGAGCTGAGGGGAACAATAATAATATATTAATATATAGTATAATAATATATAAGGTGATAATTATGAGCGACAACTTTCACATTATAAATCATAATTTGATTAATTTTATTATAAAAGTTATTATATAAATATCTTAAGTGCTGCTTTAACACTTTTTACATGGACATCAAAAATCAAGTCCTCTGAAAAAATAAGAATGATAATAAATACAGATATAACAAATATATATTACTCGATGCTTCTGACTTTTCTGTGTTTGTAATAAGGCTGCATTTTTTCTCAACTCAAAGACTTTCGGATTGATCATTTCAGTGAGAGACTGATTGTCTGGTCTTACCAAGTGATGTGGGTATATGATGTGTCTGTTTATCATGCATTATATTGAGCTTTATACTTTGTTATATTTGTTGAAATTCTCTTTACATCCTGACAGCAATCAATAAATCAAATGCTCAGGGGAAAAAAAATCCAGTATCTGGGACTGTTGCAGGCCTGTAATAAGCCCATCCAATCATTTCATTTGGGCTGAATGAAATGATTGGCAGGCCTACCTGCCTACTTGTGTGCACTCTGCCTGTGCACTCATGGCGCATGAAAATGTGTTTTGGGGAGTGACTTTGGAGGGAGGCCTGAAGGGAGGGGAATCTAGCTGTCTCTTGCTAGTTTCTCCAACGTTACCTACCCTAGCTTTAAGTCATATCAACATAAACAGGATTTTAGGAGCCTCAAAAAGCTTGTGGATTTTCATTTAAATTTCAATATAAAGTATGTAAAACTTCTGAAATTTTACTTTAGAAAACAGCATGTTTACCCAGCAGCCACCCTGTGTGCAGAAGCAGAACTACTCATTTGTTTCAGTAGGCAGACTTGAAAAAAGGTGCAATTGGAGCACATTGATTTTTCTCCATGTTAAAAAGCTTTTATTGACATGGCATTTTCTCACCAGAAAAGGTTACAGCAGAGTAAAGAAGAGAAGGAGAGAGAAGGTGAAACATAAAGGGATAAAAAAAGATGAAGCACCATGATGGCTCTGAGCTTCCTGTAAAATTCGCCCCACTTTAGCCCACTTTAGTGTGTGCTGTCCTTTGAAGTAACGCCTCTCCCAACACACACACACACACACACAGACACGAGAAAAGATGTGACTGACTCTATAAACCTTGAAACTCTGAGAGCGACAGCATCAGAGGCCCCTCCGTAGTTCCTTTTAGTGAACAAAACAGTGAGGAAGGGAAGAGAAAGAGTCGAGGACGTACTGTATTCAGAGCACATACGACCACTATAAAGCACCGCATGACAGACAGACAGGCAGCAAGACAGACAGACATATTAGAGCCACGGGGAGGATAAGTCTGGAAACCTTCATCACCTTTAAAGGTTTACTCATAATGATAATCTCTTTGTGAAACATCGTAATTTCTCCATAAAAAGTCATAAAGCTTCACAGTGGCTTCGTCTCTGGAGAGCCAGATGACGCCTTACTGCTGACACAGCACTAAATTACCATGCTCTCCCTCCTGCTCCTGCTCTGTTTTAATGGAAAAACATGCTCACTACTCATACCTTATTTCCCCTCTGTTTCTCCCCTTTTGTCTCTCTTAACATGTTTGCCATTTTGTGACTTCTGCTCATCAAATACCTTCAACACAGTCAATACTCTGTTAATGAGCATTAGCTCCATTTAAATGTGCATACTTTTAAAACAAAGGGCTCAAAGGAGAAAACTATTGATTTTTTTGGCCACTCACATATTGTGAGCACAGCACTGACATATCGTCACCTTTGAAGTTGATATGGCAAACATGTTAGCAAACAGTTGCTCATTTACACATCCAGCAGTTACGGAGCAACATTATCATTCATTTGGAGTCGTGTTTCTGGCCACCTGGTGAATGTAAGTCCTATACTTTTTTTTTTAGCTCTGTTTTTGGTCACTGCCAACTCCTCAGGGAAACATCTGGCTCTTTAGCTGCTAAATGCTCCTTTGTGTTCAACAGCAAGTCGCCTACTGTGTCTGTCTGCTGATGAGCAGGTAGTGTACAATGGGTTTTTAGAGTTTTTTCATGGAAAACAGCTGCCCATTGCGGCCAAAAACGACGCTATGAGAATGGTGAGAGTGAACCAAAACAGTAAAGTTGTGGACCGCTAAACAATGAGCTGAAACTCGCTATAAAGCGCCGTAAAGCCGAGGGTGTTACGGACAGAACAAGACACCAAGATGAGAAGGACAGTTTATTGCACCAAAGGAAACTGGTAATGAGAAGAGGATAGTTCTATCGTCCTTGGAATGGTTGGAGAGGAGCTCCGGGGTTGTGGGGACACACACTGGAGACTGGAGATACACAGGACCGGTAGCTGGAGTGACACAACCTGGAGAAGTTCGGGAATCGGGATCGAGGCTCTGGAGATGAGTAGACGATTTGCAGATACGTGATGGAGTCCGTGGCATTGTGGAGGCATGCTATGGCGCTCTGTCCTTAATCCAAACGAGACCGGACACTGACTGAGGTGAGGGATGGTGTTTTATAGGGGAGTAGAGTGATGATTAGGTGCAGGTGTGTAATGAGTGACAGGTGACTGGGATTAGTGCTCAGATGAGGGAGTGTGATGTGTGTGGTTAATGACAGGTGAGTGTGACTACTGGCTGGTGAGAACATGACAGGCTGTGACAAAGGGGAGATGTAGATTCAGGTGATAATTCTCTGTAGGTTCATCACTATGAACGACACCTTTTACATTATCACACTGTTTTCACATTATCATTTGATACATTGTTATTAGAAAAATATTGATTATAGCCATTTTAAGTATTTTCTTTCTTATTGTACATTTATGCCATATCAAATCAAAAGCTAAAGCTAATGCCTAATTTGTATGCAGACATGGTTGCCTATCAAACTAAGAAAGTGTTATTTGTCCCTAATTTGGAAAAATCTTTATATGTGTGGTGCAATTCAGTTTTGAACCACTGTTGTAGTGGTCTGAAAAAGCCATTAAAACATTTTATGTGATTATGTTACAAATAACATCCTAATATTTGTGTATTCTGTGTTTTGGTTTTAAATCCTATATCAACATGGACAAGAGATCCTGAAGGTGCTCGACGTGGAAAAGTGGAGTGATATGTGACATGAGAGAACAGTTGGAAACTGAAATTGCAAGGACCCTGAACGAGAGACTAAATGTACAAAGAAAACAGCAGCATCGACTGGGAAGAAGTCAAAGTCATCAAACAGGAGTCAGTGGACGTCAAGAGAAAGATCAAGGAGGCCATTCACATCCCTGAGACCATCTTTGAACTGAAACATGTGTTACGTTCTTACTCTAACACACAGCATATCACATAATGATACTGAACCAGCTGCATTTGGTGAAGAAAACTGTGAGATGAGGTTGAAGATCAGAAGCTCTGAAAGCTAGTAAGTGGATCTTTGAGCTTGTATTATTTAGTTACATATAATGTTGTTGAAGAATGAACTTCCATGCTTATATACACATAACCTGGTCTCAACTTGACTTGACTTGCAATTATCATGATCATGTTGGGGTTTTTAGCAGTCTACAGTCATGCTAGCTGCTCTATGAGGCTCAGTAGGCACAGCGGTGCTTTGAACTAAATGCTAAAGTCAGCATGCTAACATGCTAATAATGACAATGCTACCATGTCAATGTTAGCAGGAAAAGTTTATCATGTTCACCATCTTAGTTTAGTGTGTTAGCATGCTAATATTTGCTAATTAGCACTAAAAAGTACAGCTGAGGCTGATGGGAATGTCATTAGTTTTGCAGGTATTTAGTTAGGTATTTAGTGAAAATTTAACCTGATAATGACACTAGATGAAAAATCAGAGGAATCCCCAAAGTCAGTATAGGTTTCATCTTCTCGGGAATCATGAATGTACAAAATTCCACGTCAATCCATCCAATAGTTGTTGATACATTTTAATTTGTACCAAAGTGGTGGACATTGCCATCCCCAGTCACGCCGCATGTTTGGCTAAAAAGTTGCCAGAGGTGAGACAGTCTCCTTCCTCCTGACATGCAAGATGTTAGATGAGAGGCAAAGATGAAAATTTGACACAGTTAATATATGAAGATGCAGGCAGAAGGGGATCCAGAGTGGCATTTTTTTTTGTCTCATTAGCATGTTGGATTTAATTCAGCTGTATGACTGATGCAAAATCTAAAATGCAATGTGAGCTGAGCAAGATTAGATTAGATAACTTTATTATTTTCCAGAGGGGAAACTAGTTTGTTTGCCTACACAAATAACAAAAGGGACACAAGTCAGACAGTCCACAGCAGACAAACATATGAAAGACCTACTGCCAAAACAACAGACACAAACTAACACATAATCAAAGAGGACATTAGTGTAGCCCAGGAGACGTTTAGCCACTAAATTAAAACAGTGTATTTTATACAATTGATCATGTAATAAACAAAAGGCTGAAAATGGGGCCAAAAATAGGCAATAAATATGAAATAAAACTTAAAAATTAAGTTGTAACAACACATATGAGAGAAAACCTTAAAAATTATGTCAAAAATACATCCCATAGCTCAGACAACGAGCAAGTATCACATCTCATTCAAAACATTGGGTAAAAACTACGCTCTAATTCTGTCTGTGGAGCATCTTGGCATCCGTAACCAGTCACTCAACGCACATTGTAAACTATGAACAAAAACAAATGGGGGATGACCTTTTTAAAAGTAGATGAAGTGGTTTGAGCTCCCCTTCTGGTTCTTTTCTCCAAAAACTTTTCTAATGAATCAGGAGACAAGCCAGTTATTAAAAACAATTAGACCACACAGAAAACATAAACTGCTTTAAAAATCTTAACAAACTTGTTTGACCTCTTTTCTCCGTCAATTTCTCAACACAAACACAAAAAAAGGTGTAAAGGATGAAAGATAATTTCATGTCACTAGCTATTTATGCCTTAGCCTATCTGAGAACATCATTGTGTCAATTTCAAGCAGATCCAGGGATTAAGTTCAGACATCACAGCGAGGAAATGATGAGAAGGATCAAATGTACAACATCTAATGCCTGAAATACAACCATAACCTGCGCTGAGCCTGCGAAGCATAGCCTGTTGTTAAATATCCTCTCTTGTACCTAAATCCCTAATCTAATCATGCTGTTACATTCAATCTCCAAACTCTCTACATCAGATTCTGCAGTAATGCAGAGCTCCAAAAATAGCCCATGTACAGTATCTAGTGATTTCTGTCCGAGGTGATGCCGCACACTGTCAATGTGTCTGACATTAATGTTCATAATATTCAGCAAATTACTGGGTCTTGATGAAAAGTTAAGTGCTGATAAGGACAGCCGTCTTCACTCTCTCTCTCACAATTATACACACACACACATTTCAACCAGTCAGCATTTGTACTGCACTTTTATGTTCATCATTACAGGTTCTGACTGCAGCATTAAAGGTGATAGATGTGTACTGTTAGCTATATGTGACAGAAGCTTCAGACTACAGAACAGATTACTATTGACCAAATCACTTGCTTGATTGAGTCACATGATTAAAATGGTCTGAAGGTATGTCAAAACTGCAAAGTGGATATTTGATATAAACAAGACTAAACATCTAAAGTTCTTCAAGTGATCTCTGGTGGCTGCAGAGTTCATTAAAGCCCATAAAAGTATTGCACCGAATGAACAACATAATGATATTCTTAGCATCATTCTTGCAGAGAAGCTGAAAATGTTAAGTTTGTCCTGAGGACAGTGCCAGAGTAAAGGCCATGGGGTCATTAAAATTAAAGAGTTTCCCTACGGGGATCAATAAAGTATTTCTGATTCTGATTCTGAAAAGATTTATCTTGGGAGCTTTAATTTAATGGCAATCTGCTACAGATTTGGATATTTCTTGTGCACAATGAGAAATTTAGGTGTACAGTAGGCTAGCGCTAGAGGAAAGATCATTGGGCTAACAAAACATTAGGATTCATCACCAGGAGGGGCCATAGATATCTACAGAAAATTTAAAGGAATAGTTTGACATTGTGGAAAACACTCCTATTTGCTTTCATGCTGAAAGTTAGATGAGAAAATAGATACCACTCTTATGTCTGTCCAGTAAATACAGCAGGTAAAATAAGTATTGAACACGTCACCATTTTTCTCAGTAAATATATTTCTAAAGGTGCTATTGACATGAAATTTTCACTAGATGTTGGTAACAACTCATGAAATCCACACATGCAAAGAAATCAAAACATAGATGTCCATAAATTAAGTTATGTGTTATAATGTTAAATGACACAGGGAAAAAGTATTGAACATATGACGAAAGGGAGGTGCAAAAAGGCATGGAAAGCCAAGACAATCAGTAATTTGAAAGCAATCCTGCCCCTTGTCAGTGCAAATTAATATAGGCTGGTTCAGTCCCAACTGATGGCCTATAAAAAGGTGTCTCATTACCTAGGTGTCACAGAAGAAACATGATGGGTAAAAGCAAAGAGCTCTTACAAGACCTTTGCAACCTTATTGTTGCAGAACATACTGATGGCATTGGTTACAGAAGGATTTCAAAACTTCTGAATGTTCCAGTGAGCGCTGTTGGGGCCATAATCCGGAAGTAGAAAGAACATAATTTCACCATAAACCGGCCACGACCAGGTGCTCCTCGCAAGATTTCTGACAGAGGAGTGAAAAGAATTATCAGAAGAGTTGTTCAAGAGCCAAGGACCACTTGTGGACAGCTTCAGAAGGACCTGGAATTAGCAGGTACAATTGTTTCAAAGAAAACGATAAGTAATGCACTCATCCGCCACGGCCTGTATGCACGCTCACCACGCAAGACTCCATTACTCCAAAAAGCATGTTGAAGCTCATTTAAAGTTTGCTGCACAACATTTGGACAAGCCTGTGACATACTGGGAGAATATAGTCTGGCCAGATGAGACCAAAATTTAACTCTTTGGATGCCATAATACACACCGTGTTTGGAGGAGAAATGGCACTGCACATCACCCCCAAAACACCATACCAACAGTGAAGTTTGGAGGTGGAAACATCATGGTGTGGGGCTGTTTTTCAGCATACGGTACTGGCAAACTTCATATAATTGAAGGAAAGATGAATGGAAAAATGTACAGAGACATTCTTGATTAAAAATCTGCTGCCATCTACGAGGATGAACATGAAACGAGGGTGGACATTTCAGCAAGACAATGATCCCAAACACACAGCCAAGGAAACTCTCAAATGGTTTCAAAATAAAGCTGCTAGACTGGCCCAGCTAATCACCTGACTTGAATCCAATTGAAAATCTATGGAAAGAACTAAAGATCAGAGTTCATAGAAGAGGCCCACGGAAACTTCAAGATTTGAAGACTGTTTCTTTGTGTGGAAGAATGGGCCAAAATCACACTTCAGCAATGCATGCAACTTATTTCTCCATACAGGAGGTGTCTTGAAGCAGTCATTACCAACCAAGGCTTTTGTACGAAGTATTAAATGAATTTCAGTAAGCGTGTTAAATACTTTTTCCCTGTGTCATTTAACATTATTATACATAACTTAATTTATGGACATCTATGGTTAGATTTATTTGACCTCCTGTAAATATTGAAAGCAGGAAACTGCTAGCCTGGCTCTGTCAGAAGGTAACAAAATCTGCCTACCTAACTAACTAATCTGCACCTCTAAAGCTCAGTAATTAACATGTTTTATATTTGCCTGTTTAATCTGTACAAAAAACAAAGTGTAAAAACAACTCTTTGTGATTTTTATGGGGATTATGCGCAGGGCTATTTCTTAAGCTAATCATCTCCTGCCTCCAGCTTCACATTTAGCTTACTGATATGACAGTGGTATCAATCTTCTCATCTCACTTTCTGCAAGAAAGCGACTATGTCGAATTATTGCTTTAAGGAAAATCTGGTTATTCGTTTTTGAGATACCTTGTTTAGGACCAAAACATTATTCAAGGAAAAATTTCGACCCTGATGGTGGTGCTGGATGAAGGCTTAGGGGGGGTCACAAAATCCATTATCCATAGAGAATTTAATAGCAATCTGGCCACTACTTGTCTAGATATCATTCTCTGAATGGATCAACAGACACACCAACTCTGACAAGCCAACTGACATACCCACACTTAGACACCTGGGTTTCCTCTTATAGGGTCCAACTCTCTCCAGGCACCTTCAGTCAGGTCTCAAATTTAGATCTTCCAAGTCCATCTGCTGGAGCTTCCACCCAGTCAACCGCAGTTATGATTTATTCGATTTCTGGCAAAGTTCGGCTCATGCTG
Source organism: Siniperca chuatsi (assembly GCF_020085105.1). Lineage (NCBI taxonomy): Eukaryota > Metazoa > Chordata > Actinopteri > Centrarchiformes > Sinipercidae > Siniperca > Siniperca chuatsi. The sequence continues at coordinate 16,154,202 of NC_058044.1, forward strand.
TGTGGAACTGAAAGGAGGTTTTATTTTCCTGTTTATGCTGGTTTGTCAGTGAATTCAGCAGAATCACAGCAGTTCACTAATCCTACAAACGACAGTGAAGAAGAGCAAGTCCATACCTGTGGTTTTCTAACCAGGTTTGAAGGAGGCTCAAGGATCCTGAGGATGTTTCCAGCTGCTCCCCTGAAAAATGTGGAACACTCAATTTCACTCTGTCACTACAGCCAATAAAACTCTTTTGATCAGCATTTCACCTCCCTGTTATCTTCTTACTCTCAGCTTGTACAGTCTGCATAGAGCATAGTATCTCACTGCAGAGACTGAGATAACATACTGAGCTTAAAATACATAGAAGAGGGTAAAACTTCTGTTTTTATATCTTTTTTTTATATATTTAACCTAAGGTTTTCATCATCAACCATAAAGTGACATTCAAAAATGTGGTCAGTTTGATTAAAAGGTAAAATTGTGAACCTACCTTGAAAACCTTCATGAAATGGGGGTCTGAGGTCTAAAGCTATAGTAGTACGGGTCTAAATCTATATATCGATCGATCTATCTATTGTGTGTATATATATATATATATATATATATATATAATTGCATGAAACGATCTACAGCCACTGGTCTTTGCATCTTATTCACCTCGTTTGTGAAATGAATTGTCATTCATAGCCAACCTGCAGTTGCTTCTCCAATGAATTATTGGTTGCCTAAATCAAAATCACCTGTTGTTAGGTAACATCTGGTGTGGTTTGATTATTAACAGCCCGAGGCAAAGTCTCCAAATGCTTTTTTAAAAACATTTTTTCCCCTGTAATTATTACCAAATTACGATTTGTTTCTAGGAAACAGACTCATAAAAGAAAGCGCTACTGATGAGGGTGTTATCGGTCTATGCAGGGGAAATCTGTTTTTTAGCTTGAATGCAGCGTCAGAATAATAATAGCTTTCACTGATGAGCTACATTAGGAAGGAGGTGTCTTGCTCAAGGAAACTTCAGCAGGGTAGACACTGACAGAACCATCTCCTCACACACACACACACACACACACACACACACACTGCCAATGTATATGCCACAACAATCACAGGTAGTATGGTGGTAAATACATTAAAGCCGTTCAAAATATTTGGAAATGCTCCAAGAGTCAAGATTGATTGGACATAAAAAATGATTTTTAGTTTTGACTGCTTCCATCCGGTTCTAAGCTGCCGACTGAGCCACGAGAAAGGCAAGCCGCTGTGGAGTGGAGATAACGCTCCACCTGCCAGTCATGCTCATCACTGTGTTTGTGTATTTGAGTATGTCTAATCCTCTGTGTGTGTGTGTGTGTGTGTGTGTGTGTGCCTGCCAAGATAAATGGCTCTCAGGAACCCAACCGTAAAATCTGAGCTATGCTAAACACCCAACAGAGATCAAGTCAAACAGTACAAAGGAAAAATACATATTTTTTTCAGAGGAGAGTGAAATAAAAAAAGGTAAACAGAAAGGTAATTTCCTCTACAGCAGCAAGAGAAACACATATCAGCTCTCTACTGTGTAGTAATGTTGATTAAAGTGGCAGCTGGCCTGAGGTCTGTGGAAGCCCATTTCTGCCACACAAAAAAAAATCCTTCTTATAATTTTGAGAAAGTTTCTCAAAATTATGACATAGTACCTAATAATGATCTGATATTATCTATGATTTAGTATTTTGTTATTATGAGGAGAAAATTTAAAATGATCAGATAGAATAGATAGCCATGACTTAGCTGTGTATTATTTTGTATCTAATAATTATGAGAAACAAAGTCATAATTTTCAGATACTAACTCACAGTTATGCAAAGGTTTCTCATAATTATGAGATAATATGTCATAATTATGAGAAAGAAAACTGGTGGAAATGGGTTTCCATAGAGGTCAGACTGAAGGAGTGTTAGATCTCTATCTATCTCTGTGTTGTTTTTCATACAGCACTTCAATTCATAAATAAAGTCTAATAAAGTCTATTTATCTCTTCTTTGGAGAGGACAGTCGACACCCTTACACCATCTCCCACACAAATCCACACCCAGACAGACGCACAAGATTTCTACTTACATGCTGTTGATAGAAACTCTTTGCTGTTTCTGCAACTCTCCATTTCTCACTCGTTCTGAGAAAATGACAGGAAGTGTAATAGGAAGTCGCTTCATATTGTGCATGTGTCTCGTTGTGTTGTCGCCTGCTTCTACATGACTTATGATCAATAAGATGGGTGTTTTAGACTCTACCAAAGGCTACTCTGATGGGCAGAGATGGTGTGAATGAGTGCGTATATTTCAAGAAAAGGAAGCAGATACCACAAGACACAAGTCATGCCCGTGTTGACGTAAAGAAGTGTGTGTGTCTATGTATCCTATGGTGCAACCATGACAAGAGCAGCACTGGCTAAACTTCTCATCCTCGTGATCCTCGCCTTTATCATCTGCCTCCCAGAATTCTTCACATTGCACAGAGGTGGGTCATCCAAACGCCTTCAGATGGAGGTTTATCCGCTCTGTCTGTGTGGTTTGTGTCTGTGACTGTGACTGTATACTTGTGTGTTTCCAAATGCTTCACGATCGGTTCACAACCTTTTGAAGCATTAAGAAGGAAGAACTTTGGCTCAGTTTTCCTCAAAGTTTTGTTAAAACTTTATATCAAAAGTCACCCTTTAAAAGAAGTAAACTTTACTTTGTTGAGTCACTTTGTCCTGTTTCTTCCTCTTCCTCTGATTCAATCTTTCTGTCTTTCTGAGCTAGACATTACTCCCAAATATAGCTTAACTGACTGACAGCTGCTTTGAAAATGTTTCCGTATTGCGTTGCCTTGAAAAGCTTGTTCTCTTTTTGAGAGCAAGTAGCTTTAGCCTTTGTACTCATGCACATGTTCCCTTTCAATGGTTTTGCTCTTTGTCACTCCTGTCTGTCTTTGTCTGTCAGATATAAACTGGAGGCGACAATTTCTATTTTGAGACCTTGCTCTCATTTCTGACTTGAGAGCATTTAGCTTTTTTCCCCACTCTAAGCCTGCTTCCGCCGAAAAATCATTTTGAATTTTCTGTTGTTCGTTCTTTCTCCTTTCAGCATCAAAAGTTAGCTTCCTCTGTCTGCCCTACCGACCCTGTCAGCGAGGGAATCAGGTGAAGAGGGGGGGGGATGGGAAGACTGGGGATGTTGAAATCAGGAGAAAGGTTATGTGTGACCCTTCTCAGACTCCAGAAAGTGAAAAGTGGGAGCAGGCCTGCACACAAGAGAATCAAAGCAACACGACAGATCCTGTGTCTGACTCCAAGAGAGGCGTTGAAGACCCAGAAAAGAGCTGGTTCATGTGTGAAACAGATATGGACATGGCAGAATTACATAGCAACATCTCATCTTCAGGTATTGTAGTTTTTGAAGATAAGCATTTGTTGTTTTTAGCCATGCTAGCGGCTAGTGGCTCTAGGGATGTCAGTCGGTCCACCGACTTTGGTTCAGACTGAAATATCTTAACAACTGTTGGATGAATTGCCATGAAATTTTATTCAGTCATGCATGGTTCCCAGAGGATGAATTTTCCTATAGTGCCATGATGAGGTTGATATTTCTGTTTTTAATGAAATGTCTCGACAACTATTGGATGGATTACCATAAAATGTGATACAAACATTCACGTCTCCCTCAGGAAATTGTAACTTGGCAATCCCTTGACTTTTCATCTATCTAATTTTCAACTGCAGTCCTTTAGTGAGAGGTTTTGAAACTAATAAGGTGATGGTGGAAATGTACATACAGAAGATAACAAGACACCATAAAGACAGCAAAACAGTGCAAAAGCCAAGCAGAGCAACAGGAAACAGCATGCATGCAGACATGCAGAGCAGCAAACGGCAAAAAGACATAAATAAAATACGACAATCATAATGTTGAGCTTGATAAAATGTTATTGCAGTTCCTGCAGTTACAAGATGGTAAAATGGTGACATTATACACCAGACACATCAGCCATGCAGCACAGAGTTGTTACACACAACTATAGAAGATCATACCACATTGTTAAAAAAGTACTAGTAAATATGCCATACATACCCAGGCCATGCAAAGATAACCATCTGGCAATGGGCAAAGGACATTGGACAAGTTAGGTTTAAGCAGCAGGTTAGCCAGTAATAACAACAATAATAATAAAATTAGCAATGTATTTTGTAGATAAAAAATGTTCATGTCTGATTTTTCAAAAGTGCATGCTATATTGACCAAGAAAGCCAAGTTCTTTTAAATCTGATCAGCTTCATAGTTCATAGTTCTGAATCAGTACTTTCATTACTTGTAGTAAGAGGCTGGTGAAGTAGTACAGGAGGCTACAACTGTTAATTTAATGTGTCAGATACATTTAATGAACATTTCATATAGTATGCTGCACATCTCATTTTCAGGTCAAGTTGAGAATATTAATTAGGTTGCCACTGAAAACTGTTTCAGCTTTCTCAGCTAACAAAAGGTGATTAGACATCTTTGAGTTGAAGCTATTTTAACCTTTAGTTTTTTGATGATGTTAAAAGGTGAACCTAATAAGATTCAATACTGGATTTGAATTTGATAATATGTTACCGAACCCCATCCCTCATGCTAATTAGCATGCTAACACACTAAAGTAAGATGATGAACATGGTGGGCTAAACATTATATCTGCTAAACATCAGCATGTAAGCATTGTCACAGTGAGCATGTTAGCATGCGGATGTAAGCATTTAGCATCTATCTATCTATCCATGCATTCATCTATCCATCCATCCATTCACAGCTCTAAAGGTAGATTTCGAGGTGTCAGTGGAGCTTAAACTCAGAGATGCAGAGACCCTGAACCTTACCTTGTACGGCCGCAGTAATCACAGCTCCTTAAACCTCCACCCACCTGATGAGGAGAAGGAGGATGATGGAGGAAAGAGGAAGGCATTTTACTGCTGTCTCCCTGCCCCGCCCACCTCGGAGTCAGCCAATCAAAGCCGCTGTCTCCTTTGGCTCGCCAATCAAACACTTTTGACTGTACCAGCAAAGGAAAAGCTGCCATGGAAACGGCCACAGAAAGGTTGGTGTCAGGATGGGAGAGCAGTGCTTCTTTGTTCCCTGTGTGGTCAGTGTGACTTCACCTTAAGATTGGAGAGGAGAGGAGAGGAGACAATAAAAGACAGGGAAATTGGCCAATCAGTTTTCATTTGAGGTGAAAGTGATTCAATCTCATTCAAACCTGTCTTCTCTCTCCCCAATGGAGTAATTTTTTTCAATAGAATTAATTTCCCTCAGTTCTTCTTCTCTTGACTCCAGCCTCAGCTTTGTGACTTGATTAATTTTGTTTTGCTTCCTTTCTATTTGGCTCTCCAACACTCCCCCAAGCTTAAAGCTATGACTAAGTCATATTTTCCAGTGTGCGTGTTGAAAACTGGATATCATCTCACACCAAATTTTTTCCATACTCTCCCTTTCTGTTTTTTTCTGCTCGTATTTGTTGCTGTATCTTTACCTCGTGCTGTTATTGTGTCTCTGGCATATCTTTATTTCCTCTGTTTATTTTCTCCTCTCTCTTGCTCACCAGTTACATCCATGTCTCTGTATCTCCTCTTTTTAGATAAGACTTTATTGTTTGATGAGAAGACTTTTTTAGCTGAAACAATTTGTCAATTTGTCGACTGAAAATTAATCAAGAACAATTTTCAACAACAATCAATAATGTCACTTATGAAGCATTAATGCCAAATATTTGCTGGTTCCAGCTCCTCAAATGTGAGTATCTTCCTCCTGTTCATTGTTTTATATTATTGTAAATAGAAAATTTTAAGGTTTCAGACAAAACAGGTCAACTTGAACTCTGGACAATTGTGATGGACATCTTTATTGTTTCCTGACATAGACTAAAAAATGTATTGTTTAATTAAAAACGTAGTTAACAGGTTGATGGATAAACAATAGTTGTTGCAGGTCTGGACCTTTACTGTTACCGAAGTCTTTCTCTGCTTTAATCCCTCTCTCCTCCAGATGAGTGGCGGTCTATGTTCAGGGTGCTCTGGCTGGCTCTGCTGTGTGTGGTGTTGCTGGCTATAGTCACAACTGTGCTCAGACAAATCTACCGGGAGAGACACTTGTGCAGTAAGACACACACACACACACACACACACAATCATTGGGTTAGTATGATGTTTCAAAGTTGACCCGAACATTTTTCTTATTTTTGTCAGAAAAGCCCAAGGTGCACCGTGTTGGTTACGCAGGCCAGCGGTTAAAAGGTAAATTTAAATTTGTGTCGTCTGAATTTTTGTGTATTCTGAATTTTAATTTCTTGAATGCAACTTTCTACTCTACTTCCCATTTTACATTATTTCGCTTTCTAACAGTGTACAGATACACACTTCTCTCTCTCAGTGCCTGTGGTCAAGTGTTCATCTTACAGTTAACGTGAAATGCTGTAACATCCAATTCAATTCAAAACACTTTGAATTAAGCAAGTTTGCAAACACAAATTCACATAAACAATCCAATCCACTCACACACATCAAATTAATCTAAAAGACACAATATTATGATGTAAGAAAAGAGTTAAAATACACAAGGTTTAATGTCAGTGCTCACACCATAGCTAGCCAACAATATCCAACACCACTTCTGTCAAAAAGTGCAAAAAGAAAAAGTGCATTTATGGACCTATACACAAGGTAAACTGACCAGCTCTTGTGCTACAGCTGTTCACTAGTCGTACTGCCTCTGGAATAAAACCAAACTTTCTCCTATTTGTTTTTACATATAGACAATCTACAACACAACCGCGATGGCATCAATTTAAAGTAGTTGTATTTATCATGTATCACTGTATCAGAGCTGATCGTTCATCTACAAATAAGACCACCAAAGATAATTATGTAGATAAGCTGGATTGAATGGTTGTGTCATAACATGTCATAGCAGGCGTCAAAGTAGTCTGTGAAAACCAAATCTATGAGTCTGTCGTTTCTCAGGATTATGATTCTCCAAACGAGACAGATTTTATTTTTCAGGCGAGGGCAGAACACCTCTTTATGAAATGAGTAATAATAAATATGTCTGATATACTGTTTGTTTCTAATGATCTTTTAACTAGATGGCGAGAAGCACATGGAAATCAACATTCCCAAAAGTAACTCCATAAACTCTACAAAAGGTATACATCATTATTTTTGACATGATTTTTAAATGTAGTGCATTCAGATTCTAATGACTTCTTATTATCCAAAAGGGATGATCCTTCACTCCTATGGTTCCCAGCCTTGGTCAGGTCAGTTCCTAAATGTATACACATGGTTTGAATGAAAATCATTTGATTAATCTGTTGTTTCAATCATTTGATTTTTTTTTCAATTGGACAGGACTGTCACCCATTCAAGAAGTTGACACTCAAGGTAGAGAATTGTACACACACAAATTCAGAGAAATTAATCAATTCACATGCACATACAATTCTTTCTGCGACTTTGTGCGTTAATACTCTTCACAAACATTTTTCAGATGAAATAGAAACTCTGCTGGATGGAAATGTTGACCAGTGCCATACAGGTACAAAACACTATTAGACAGTGGTAGAAGAAGACGATAAGTAAAAGTAACAATGCCACAGTGTAGAAATACTCTGTTAGAAGTAGAAGTCATAGATTTAAAATTTTACTTAACTAAAAGTACAAAAGTATTGGCATCAGAATACATTTAACGTACCAAAAGTAAAAGTACTCATTATGCAGAATGCCCCATTTCAGAATCATGTTTTTTATTGGATTATAATAATTGATGCATAAATATGTACATTACATTAATGTAGAAGCTGGTAAAGGTGGGGCTAATTTTAACTACTTTATATACTTTATCTGCTGGGTGGCTTGTGAACTTCCCCCCCAGGGAAGTTTTATCTCAGTCTGTGACTTTACATCATAATTTATTTGCTGATTATATTTTGTATTATTAATCTGAATCTGCAAAGTAACAAGTATCTGAAAATATCAAATAGATGTAATAGAGTAACAAGTACAATATTTGTCTCTGAATTCTAGTGAAGTATAAAGCAGAAAATGGAAATACTCAAGTAAAGTACAAGTACCTCAAAATTGTACTTAAGTACAGTACTTGAGTAAATGTACTGAGTTACTTTCCATCATTGCTATTAGAACACTCCTACAAGCTGAAAGAGGCTACTTCTAGCCTCTTACTTCTAGTAAGTAGTTCCTCAATTTGTTTCCCCTGAGGACCTTTATGAGAAAACTTGTAGTGGAAGAAGTACTCAGATCTTTTACTTAAGTAAAAGTAGCAATACCACAGAGTAGAAATACTCTGTTACATGCATTCATAATTTTGCTCAACTAAAACTGCTAAATATACTTGAAATACCAAAAGTAAAAGTACTCATTATTCAGATTGGCAAAAAATTGTACTTAATTGCAGTACTTGAGTTAATGTACTTAGTTACTTACCACTAATAATACTTTCCATACAGTACTTCCATCCTCACTTTTAGATGATACTGTATCTGGTCCATGTTTTACTGTAATTTATACTTAATATTCAATGTTTTTAAGATAACTCTCAGTGTGAGGTACATTGCCTGTTAAGATCACCCCACCCAGACACTTTCATCCAGTCTGTTTATTATATTTTTTATCTTGTCTATATTTAGCAAATCTGCATCATCGTGGCCATCCCTCCACCTCCTCCCTCACAGAGGAGCAGGCCTGGTGAGCAGCCAGAGGAGCACAGAAATGGACTTAATGTGCACTGGAGAAAAATAAAAATGACTGCTTCAATTTTGCCACCTTTAGGGTGAAAATAAAATCATTTGAAACACATGAAGATGCTTAAAATGTTTTTATTTTCAATATCTCATCCTCAAACAGTCTTAGGCCACTTTATTAGAAGGGAATCTTAATATATTAGTAAACTGTCCAAACCTAAATAAATGACTCCCAAACATTTTTCATTTCGTATTACAAATAATTTTGTATTCTACTGCACGGCTGATAAATGGCCTCACCCATCTGACTTTAGCCAAAAAGAGCCAAAACATTACAACAGCACTGACTAATATTTTCTTTGCTTAATATCTTTCTTGCCCACGTCAGTGTCTCTCTAAAAGGGAAGAAGCAGAAGTAAAGATGGGGAAGAGAGAACTTGATCTCTTTCAGAGATCTATACGGTATAACTGCAGGTTGGAAGCTAGGAGCCAATTTAACCCTGCATAATAAAGGACAGATGCACTATGAGCACCTTGGGATTGCTGCTGAACCTCCACAGGTGGTCAAAGAAAAGGAGGGGAAAAGTGGAAAAGGGTTGACATATATATCTCTGGGGATCAAGAACTGTATAAATACAGATCCCGGTAAAACAGTAATAAAAGCCTTTATTCAGAAGGGCAAGACGAAATTAAAAAAACACATACATGTTTCAGCTAATTAACGTTACTTCTTCAAGGTCTTCAGATTAGAATCCTACAGAGGACATTTCATTTTGTTATTAAAGAAATAGTTCAACATTTTGGGAAATACTATAATATTTTCTTTCTTGACAAGAGTGTCTAAATAAGTAGCTAGTGCCAGCAGCCGGTTGGCTTAGCTTAGCATTAAGACAAGAAACGGGATAACAGCTAGCCTGACTCTGTCCAAAGGTAACAAAATCCATCTACCAGCACCTCTAAAGCTCACTAATCAACACATTACCAGTATATCTCATTGGTTAAAGCACTCCTAATGATTAATAATGTTGCTATGTAACTGCTGGATGTGAAAATAAGCAAATGGTGATGATATGTCAATTCTGTGTTCATAACTTGTTTCTGCTGCCCCCAAGTGGCCAAAACCAAACAGTTATTGTAGGTTTAAACAAACTAGATATAACGTGTTAATTAGTGAGCTTTAGAGGTGCTGGTAGGCAAATTTTGTTACCTTTGAACAGAGCCAGGCTAGCTGTTTCCCCGTGTTTCTAGTCTTTGTGCTAAGCTAAGCTAACCAGCTGCTGGCTATAACTTCATATTTATCACACTCTCGCAAGAAAGCAATTAAGCAAATTTCCCAAAATGTCAAACTATACTTTTTAAGTGTAGCAGCACAACAAAAGATAATTAGAGATGAATTCACCTACAATACATCTTCAATATACACAAGAAGGGAGAAGGAGAACAAATTAATTTCTAATATAAAGTATGAAGATCAGATTTCTTTTCAAATCAAACTGGATAAGAGTGAAATATAAGGTAGTGTTGCTTCACATAATTTAACATAAATAAACAAAACAAGCAAAAGGTGTTGTGTATATTCACTAATACTGGCATTTTGTTTCAAACCAGATTAAAACATTTCAGCAAAACAGGCACTTCACTAATGTTAGTCAATGCTCTTTGAAATAACAATGGACCATAAGGAGTGCAAAGAAAGCTTAATATACATTAATATAGAGTCCCTTCAACACATGCAGTAATTTTCTGTTTTTGGTTCAGCTTTTGGAGACGATAGAGAAACATCTTTGTCAGACAGAATGAGTCACAGCTGACCTCGAATCAGCTCCGAACACCGTTTGGTTCCTCAAAGCAAAATATCAACCGCTAAAATGAGTCAAAATAACATAAAGAGATACAACGTGGAAGAGACACACATACAACCTGCATGTGGGTCATTTCTACATGCGTCTATTTGTTAAATCGTTATCCTCAAGATTATATTATGTATATATAAAACATCTTTGCCTGTTGCTATGGCACTTAATGTAGATTTAAGCACTTAATGTGGAATAATCTATTTTCTATACTTTACTGTACAACAATAGATACATTAAGACAAGCAGGTGAGCAGGTAGCGTGTGTGTGTGTGTGTGTGTGTGTTAGTGCTGTGTCTGTGCTGCTGGTTCTGTGGTGGACCGAGAGTGCTGGCTTTGGATGTGGGAGATCTGCAGGACGGGCAGCAGCAGCTGAAATGCATTCTGGATGTAGTTGGTGCTGTTGGAGCCCTGCAGACAGGAGACCAATGAACACCATCATCATCATCATCATCATCATCATCATCATTTCCCATACGAACAAAAATGTATTTAACCTTTTTAAGAATTGGTTATAGATGTGTATTTAAAAATATACAGAAAATGAAAAAAGTATTGAGGTATATTTGAGTATAGTTATTTAAGGTTGAAATGATTTCATAATTTACTTTGAGCAACCTAAATATTTTGAACATGTTGTCAACCACACAGTGGTAGTGTATAGAATAGAATAGAATAGAAATTGAATGTCCACCAAAGTGGAAAATTGTCAAAACACATAAGCAGCACAAGAATATGTAACATATAAAACAAACATGGTAACAAACCCCATTGAATAATTAAACAAAGTAATTAAAGTATAAGAAAATACTAAAAACAAAGCATAAAACATTAATATCTCAAATAAAATATTGTGGAGCATGATTTTCGGCTCAGCTTTAATTGAAAATGCTGATTGCACTTGGAATGAAGTGTATTTTAAGTGTATTCCCAGTGTTCGAAATCTATTTTGAATTATTTTTTTCTTCATTTATAAACATATTTTTAATCATCTTGTACACGTCTCACCTCGTTCCCCATTAACAAATTAAACATGATCAATTATCATATCAGTCGCAATCATTAACACATTTCTAGCAGTCATCACCCGGCTGAGACTGCTATGTCATTAATTTAGTTCACCGTGACTTGATTAAAATCAAAATCATCTGAGGAAAAATCTGTGCCTCTCACCTCTAGCAGCACACTGTCTACCAGTGGATTCAACTCCTCTGCTTTCCTCTGACCCTGAGAGAGAGAAAGTGAGAGATTAGAGACAGGAAGCAGCAGTGAGCAAAGATGTAAGACCAATCATAATACTCAATGGACTGATTAAAAATCAGTGGCTTGGTAGGAAAGCACACAAAAAACTACAGACAAACATTAAAGGATAAGGCTGGCGATATTTTAGATTTTCATCAGTTGACAAATTCCAGGAAAAAAAGTGTGATATTCAGTATCTTATTCCTGTGTGCCATAGACCTCCATTATATTCCAAAAACTATTCAAAGCATATAAAGCCATTTCACTGTGTAACATTTTCCTTCATTACCATGAAAGAGTATGTTGACGCTACTTCACCAGCCAACAAGGTACTCCAGTAACAAAGGATAAAATATAAAAAACAACTTGGCAACACTAGCTGACTAATGTGTTTCACAGCCTTCCTGGAGGTGTTTAACAGAGTGGGTATTACAGTCTACATATACATGTACTTCACAAGAAGGCTGTAATATGCGCAGAAACTTCAAAATTGTATTATTTAATTAATCGTTTATTTTGAGTCAGTCCCATCCATGCCGTCCTGCTGCTGTAAATACTCACTATAGCATTAAATGTGTATTAATCTGTGGCTGAAAATAGTCCCAAACAAAACTTAAACAGCTGTTTAAGGAAATTACTGAGCCTTAAAAAAAAAAAAAAATGAAACTTTTTATTTGTCAACCATTTTACATCTTTAGTAGGAACCAATGGGCTTGGGGGCTGAGACAGGGGGCGGGGAAGTCAGAAAGTATTGAGAGACGGATTAATTAATACATGGTTGGTTTTGTACTTTTAATGGGATTTGTTAACAATAATAAAAACAGAATAACACCAGCCAACCAACACCCCTACTGTACTATTCACACACACACACACACACACACAATCCCTCTCACCTACCCCAACAAGAAGCAGCGTATCAGAGAACTTCTTGGCCAAACACTCCACCTCTTTACACATGGCACATGTCAACCTAAAATAAAAATAAAAATGTATATTTGAGCAAATCAATCAATCAATCAATCAATCAATCAATCAATCAATCAATCAATCAATCTCACACACACCTGATGAGAATTTGTGCCTGGTCTCTGGCTGGTTTCTCCTGCTCCTGCCCGTGGAGGATGAGCTCTGCCACCTTGTGGAGCTGCTCGATGCTGCGAGCCGTCACTTCAGCCAAACTGCCGACTGATGAGAGGTAGACAGCCTGGAGAGAGGTACACACACACACGCACACACACATTGAAAAACTGTATAAAATCAAATCTGGCTGTGACAGCAGGAGGAGAGGCAGGTTGAATAAAAAAAATAAAGAAAATGATTATTGTTGCTGATTTGAGTCACATGACGTTGTTGAGTTGATCTCACCTCTACAGATCTGGGGTCTTTCTCTTTCTTCTTCTTTTCCTCCTCTCCTCCCTTCATCTCCTCCACCCCGCTCTTCTTCTCCCCCTGCTCCTCTCCATCTTCCCTCTTCTCCCCTTGCTCTTCTCCATCTTTCTTCTCCTCCTCCTTTTCGTTCTCTCCAGGTGAGGCCTCTCCTCCCAGCGTTTCCCTGCCAACTGTCTCCGTAGTGACAAGCTGTTCCACCTCAGTCACCCAATCGTGGGCCCTCATCCGAGCCTGGAGATGCATAATTACCACCAGTCAGCTCTGCATGCTGAGAGATCGCCATCCTGATGTATGCTAATCACATGCGTATACACGATTATATGCTAATGCTGGTTCTATATATGTGAATTTGAATATGCAGAAGGACTTCAAAGGTGAAAACTTGATATTACATCTAAGACTGCAGCAGGAGAGAGTGGATGTTGAAAAATGTGTGTGTGTGTGTGTGTGTGTGTGTGTGGACCAAATATGTAATAATAAGGGGAGAAATCTTTAGACATTTTGCAGGTACTCACTTTGTGAAAGGATTTGTTTAGAGTGGTTTCACGTTAAGGGTAGAATTAAGTTTATTATGAGGGTCATAGGAAAATGATGTGCTCTGATAGGCTTTCAGTGTTTTGTTACTACGTTTGTCTGTGATGATCACTGTATTTTTAAATTGTATGTATGTATGTATAATTCCACATCTACTTCTACTTTACTCACTCATTTTCTCAGGGTACTGGTTTCATGTTATTCTGCTAATCAACAGTTGGTGGCAGTAACGTACCAAGAAACGTTGCGTGTATTATTATTTAAATATAGACATAATAAGCAAGATAGCTATAGAAAAGAATAAACTTACCTAATTTGGGGAGCAGTATATACTGTGAGTATATAAAAGCCCAGACCTTTAACAGGTAATCTGAACTTTTAGGAGTTAATAATGCCAGAATCCACTGAGAAATATTGAGGCCAGAATCTTTGTGCCCTCCCAAGTGTTTAAGTTTCAATTGGCTGAGGAAAGAAGGGTGTTCTCGATAAAGATGAACTGAAGGTGAAGTTTTATGTTCATTTATGCTTCATGTAGAACAAATAAACTGTCCTCGTCTGTTTTGGGTGTTTGGTAAATATGTGATTTGTTTGGGTTGATATATATAAATAAAATCGCACAAAAAAGGGGAAAGACAAAGAAACAAAGCAATGTGCCAACAAAGGAAGTAGAGTAGACTGCTAGCAAGTAAACATGGATGTAAATAAATCACAATTTTAAATATTTTACAAAAATCGGCTTTGCAAGTGCTTTATGAGGAAGTAAATACACTCCACACATTTGTCAGGCCTCAAGGAAACACAGTGTGCTTTGATGAGAAACACTAAATGCAACCTTTTACTTGTTTACAAGAAAACTCCACATACCCACTTGATTTGTGTAACTCAAACTGCTGAAGCCTCACTGAGCTTCACCTGAACACTGAACGAGGACTATGGATGTTGGAGTCAGACTATGAAGGGATTACTTCATGGCCAGTATGCAGAAGAGGAATGATTACAGCAACCAATAAATAATTAAATAATGTAAGTATAATAATGTAGTAAGAACCCTGAACCTATCCTTTAAGAAAAGCATGTCTTCTGGCTGTGCTGCACTGTGGTCTGCTGTGTAGGAGGGGGATAGGAATAGGAAATTAATTATGTCGATGAATGTCCTCATAATTATTGTAATTATTGTATAGTGTGTGTGTGTGTGTGTGAGACTCACCTTGTTGAGTTTGTCTGGCGTGGCAGCAACATGAAGCTCAAACAGCAGCTCAGTGAGAACGCTCACAAACTCCTCGCCGTCGGCCGCTGGCAGAAATACACAGATACACACACACACACACACACACACACACACACACACACACACACACACACACACACACACACACACACACACACACACGTTATGTCAGTATACTTCAATTTATACAGCATATGTTAAAACATTAGATGCATAAACTGGAAAAATTTGAGCAGATTTATACCACGTGCAATGATTTTCCCCCATGCTGAGATCATAAGGATAATGTTCTTGTTTGCCTTCAGCTAACAGCACAACAGAGATTTGTTGCACTTCATGCTAAGTTAATTCAAACTCCTGTATATAAATTACAGTTAGAGCTTAATGTGCACAGCACGCATGCAGATTTAATGTCTTGATCTGACAGACTAATTCCTGTTGGTTTTGTTTTGTATCTGTGATGTCATGTGAATATGTCAGTGGTCCCTGAACACCAACACTTGGATCAGGCACGAGCTTTAAAACCTCGAGGGAAAGGGACACCAGTCTGCTTTGAACTCTGCACTGCGGTGACATCGCCCGAGGGCACCTGTCGCACATCAGTTTACATATAGCTTTAAAAATGTAAAGTGACAAGTGGCTGGTGAGATACAATAAAAACCAAAACTTGGCATCACATGGCATCCCCTCGACACGGAATTTCACTTTGGTACAACATTTTCTACTTTGTACGCAGAGACAACGACAGCAGATCAGGAACAAAACGCCTCCAACACTGGTTCTCATAATGTTCCAAGGTTTTCTGGGCTTTTGTAAATAGAAAAAAAAATGTGTTTATGTTTTGAGACATTGAATCACTATTATCTGAGACAACACTGAAAAAGGATTTTTAACTTTCTTCTCAACACAAGGAAAACGTTAAGAGAGACTGTGCTTTGATCAGTTTAGACCTCTGTATTGACACTCCACTTCTCTGCTGAAGTGTCTCAGAAATTAAATCCGTACTGGCTCCTGCTCTGTTCCTGACACTGACCTTTGACCTCCCCGTGGATGAGGACAATCGAGAAGAGATTTCACTTACAGGAATCGATATAAATCAAACATGACATAATGTCACAGAATGACAGTGACATGTTTTAGTTAGTTATGCTGCGATTAAAAACAGAATTGTTAGTTCAGATGTAGACGTTTGGTATAAACAGGACTGTCACAGTGCAGTTACTGTGATTTCCAGGACATCGGTGATCATGTTGCCACTGTCATGTTAGTTACCTATGACAGTGATTTGCTTAAGCTAAAGGACGGTACGGATATTATTAGGAGGAATGGGGTCAGAAGAGGGGGAGGATTATGTTGGGGGTTTTTTTGGTGCACAAAGGGAGCTGGGGGAGGGTCCTTTAACTTGTACCAGATTGATATTTTATTTTTACTGGTTCACTCATTCGGTGGCAGTAATAACCATTTATTTAGCAGCTCTGTATTCAAAAACAGAGAGTGGCTGAAACATTTACCATTTCATCATGTTTGCTATAAATATATCATTTTGACATGTTGGGGGGAGGGTATTGCAGTTTTTCTAAGTCAAGGGGAGGATCCAGACTAAATATTAATAACTCTGGGGAGGGTCTTTCTTTTTTATAAACTGCAATATAAGATCCCCTCCTCACCCAAATAATTTTCTTACAGGCCCTAAAGTACCTGTGGTTTGGGGGGTTGGTTTTGTTTTTCCTGCTGGTTAGAAAAGCAAGAGTCTGAATGCAAGAGTCTTAAGACTGAGGCTAACAGCACAACTAACTGTTTTCTTGTGTCTTGGTGTTTGCTACAGCCTCTATCAACCTGTGAATTGATCATTTTAATCAACTGTCAGCGACACCAGGCAGCATCTTGTCACTAGTTGTGATAGTAATACAGATGTGTATCATTATCACAGGTTGTGAAGAGGATGATGTGAAATTGGGAGCCTCTTGGGGCACTCCAGCAATTTAGTATTGCACTAGCACACATTTGGGGCACTTGTGAGATACAGATTAAAAAGAAGAATGATAAAAATCAAAGCAGCAGAGGCCAAGATATCCTGACTTTTAGACTCTAGTATGGGTAAAAAACACTTGATCCTACACTTCCCATAATGCATCTCAATAGCGTCTTTCGCTAGATCATCCCTGCTTGGTAAACGCTCGCGACTTTCAAACAAAATCGGTGGATTCCCCCCTTAAAAATTGTGCACCTGACTCCTAACTCTCAGCTTGAATGCACCAACGAGGAAAAGATTTCAAAAGAGTCTCCGCTCACAGCTGAAGTAACATGTGATTATAACATTACTTGGCAAAAAAACAATAATAAATAAGTAATAAGTATCCACTGTGAGTTAGATTTGACCACAGACTGGAAACCTGTAAGGTAGAAAAAAAAAACCTTCATACAATTTGGAAATGGTCTGTAACAATAACATTACATACATGCAATTTAGCATTAATCGCCTTAATTAATTCAACCAAAGTGAAATATCAGTTCAAACAGGAAATGGGAATAAGGCTAACGGATCCTGGGTCAGTGCTCAGGGACCGCCTCTACCTCCAGCAGATCTGGCGGTTGGTTTGGGTCACTCACACAGGGGGGTAGAACAGTGTAATTGGGAACTTAGATCACCGTTATCCTTCTTCTTTCCTCCTTCTTCTTCTTCTTCTTTTTCCTCTTCTTCTCCTTCCTCCTCTTCCTCTCGCTTGATGAAGATGTCCTTAATGAAAATCAGCTCCTTCTTCACCTCCTCCTGCTCCTCTTCCACCAGGGAGGAGAGGAAGGCTTGGACCTAAGAGCAGATATAGATTTTATGACTTTGTCAACACCGTTCTAAAAAAGACTGATTCTGAAAAGTACTCTACATTCCTCACTCACCTTGGCCTCACTTTCGTTGGACAGGATCTCCAGGGCCTCGAGGTGTGACAAGCCCTGGTAGTCGTCAAACAGAATACCGTAGTGAGCGGTGGGAGCACTGATTGGCTGGTTGCCCAGGCGTGCCCGCTCTCTC